>NC_073242.2:131135000-131340000 GCF_029281585.2 Gorilla gorilla gorilla
AGATAGCTGTGTAGATATTTGCATGTTCATACAGATAGCGGTGTAGATATTTCCATGTTCATACAGATAGCGGTGTAGATATTTCGATGTTCATACAGATAACGGTGTAGATATTTCCATGTTCATACAGATAGCGGTGTAGATATTTCCATGTTCATACAGTGGGCGGTGTAGATATTTCCATGTTCATACAGATGGCGGTGTAGATATTTCTATGTTCATAGAGATGGTGGTGTAGATATTTCCATGTTTATGCAGATGGCGGTATAGATATTTCCATGTTTATACAGATGGTGGTGTAGATATTTCCAAGTTTATAGAGATGGCGGTCTAGATATTTCCATGTTTACAGAGATAGTGGTGTAGTTATTTCCAAGTTTATAGAGACAGCGCTGTAGATATTTCCATGTCTATACAGATAGCGGTGAAGATATTTCCATGTTTATACAGATAGCAGTGTAGATATTTCCATGTTTATACCGATAGCAGAGTAGATATTTCAATGTTTATAGAGATAGTGGTGTAGATAATTTCAATTTTATACCGAGAGCACTGTAGATATTTCCAAGTTCATACAGATAGCGGTGTGGATATTTCCACGTTTATAGAGATGGCGGTGTAGATATTTCCATGTTCATACAGATGGCGGTGTAGATATTTCCATGTTTATAGAGATGGCGGTGTAGATATTTTCATGTTTACACAGATAGCGGTGTAGATATTTCCATGTTTACAGAGATGGCGGTGTAGACATTTTCATGTTTACACAGATGGCGGTGTAGATATTTCCATGTTTACACAGATAGCGGTGTAGACATTTCCATGTTTGCACAGATAGCGGTGTGGATATTTCCATGTTTATGCAGATAGCGGTGTAGATATTTCCATGTTTATACAGATAGAGGTGCGGATATTTCCATGTTTATACAGATAGTTGGGCAGATATTTCCATGTTTATACAGATAGCGGTGTTGATATTTCCATCTTACTATAGATGGCTTTGTAGATATGTCCATGTTAGTACAGATGGCGGTGTAGATATTTCCATGCTCATGGAGATGGCGGTGTAGATATTTCCATGTTTATGCAGATAGCGGTATAGATATTTCCATGTTTATACAGATGGTGGTGTAGATATTTCCATGTTTATAGAGATGGCGGTCTAGATATTTCCATGTTTATAGAGATAGTGGTGTAGTAATTTCCAAGTTTATAGAGACAGCGTTGTAGATATTTCCATGTTTATACAGATAGCGGTGAAGGTATTTCCATGTTTATACAGATAGCGGTGTAGATATTTCCATGTTTATACAGATAACAGTGTAGATATTTCCATGTTTATAGAGATAGTGGTGTAGATAATTTCAATTTTATACAGATAGCAGTGTAGATATTTCCAAGTTCATACAGATAGCGGTGTAGATATTTCCACGTTTATAGAGATGGCGGTGTAGATATTTCCATGTTCATACATGTGGCGGTGTAGATATTTCCATGTTTATACAGATAGCAGTGTAGTTATTTCCATGTTTATAGAGATAGCAGTGTAGATATTTCCATTGATATACAGGTAGCTGTGTAGATATTTGCATGTTCATACAGATAGCCTTGTAGGTATTTCCATGTTCATACAGATAGTGGTGTAGATATTTCCATGTTCATACCGATAGCGGTGTAGATATTTCGATGTTCATACAGATAACGGTGTAGATATTTCCATGTTCATACAGATAGCGGTGTAGATATTTCCATGTTCATACAGTTGGCGGTGTAGATATTTCCATGTTCATACAGATGGCGGTGTAGATATTTCCATGTTCATAGAGATGGCGGTGTAGTTATTTCCATGTTTATGCAGATGGCGGTATAGATATTTCCATGTTTATACAGATGGTGGTGTAGATATTTCCATGTTTATAGAGATGGCGGTCTAGGTATTTCCATGTTTACAGAGATAGTGCTGTAGATATTACCATGTTTATAGATATGGCGGTGTAGATATTTTCATGTTTACACAGATGGCGGTGTAGATATTTCCATGTTTACACAGATAGCGGTGTAGACATTTCCATGTTTATACAGATAGCGGTGAGGATATTTCCATGTTTATGCAGATAGCGGTGTAGATATTTCCATGTTTATATAGATAGCGGTGCGGATATTTCCATGTTTATACAGATAGTTGGGCAGATATTTCCATGTTTATATAGATAGCGGTGTAGATATTCCCATCTTAATACAGATGGCGGTGTAGATATGTCCATGTTCGTACAGATGGCGGTGTAGATACTTCCATGTTCATACAGATGGTGGTGTAGATATTTCGAAGTTTATAGAGATAGCGCTGTAGGTATTTACATATTTATAGAGAAATCTGTGTAGGTATTTCCATGTATATGGAGATAGCTGTGTAGATATTTCCATCTTCATGCAGATAGTGCTGTAGATATTTCCATCTTCATCCAGATGCCGGGGTAGATATATCCATGCTCATACAGATGGCGGTGAAGATATTTCCATGTTCATACAGATGGCGGTGAAGATATTTCCATTGATATACAGATAGCTGTGTAGATACTTGCATGTTCATACAGATAGCGGTGTAGATATTTCCATGTTCATACAGAGGACGGTGTAGATATTTCATTGTTCATACAGATATCGGTGTAGATATTTCCATGTTCATACAGATAGCGGTGTAGATATTTCCATGTTCATACAGATAGCGGTGTAGGTATTTCCATGTTCATACAGTTAGCGGTGTAGATATTTCCATGTTCATACAGATGGCGGTGTAGATATTTACAAGTTCATACAGATGGCGGTGTAGATATTTCCATGTTCGTACGGATGGCATTGTAGATATTTCCATGTTCATACATGTGGTGGTGTAGATATTTCCATGTTTATACAGATAGGAGTGTAGTTATTTCCATGTTTATAGAGATAGCAGTGTAGATATTTCCATTGATATACAGATAGCTGTGTAGATATTTGCATGTTCATACAGATAGCGGTGTAGATATTTCCATGTTCATACAGATAGCGGTGTAGATATTTCCATGTTCATACAGATAGCGGTGTAGATATTTCGATGTTCATACAGATAACGGTGTAGATATTTCCATGTTCATACAGATAGCGGTGTAGATATTTCCATGTTCATGCAGATAGCGGTGTAGATATTTCCATGTTCATACAGATGGCGGTGTAGATATTTCCATGTTCATAGAGATGGTGGTGTAGATATTTCCATGTTTATGCAGATGGCGGTATAGATATTTCCATGTTTATACAGATGGTGGTGTAGATATTTCCATGTTTATAGAGATGGCGGTCTAGATATTTCCATGTTTACAGAGATAGTGGTGTAGTTATTTCCAAGTTTATATAGACAGCACTGTAGATATTTTCATGTCTATACAGATAGCGGTGTAGATATTTCCATGTTTATACAGATAGCGGAGTAGATATTTCCATGTTTCTAGAGATAGTGGTGTAGATAATTTCAATTTTATACCGAGAGCACTGTAGATATTTCCAAGTTCATACAGATAGTGGTGTGGATATTTCCACGTTTATGGAGATGGCGGTGTAGATATTTCCATGTTCATACAGATGGCGGTGTAGATATTTCCATGTTTATAGAGATGGCGGTGTAGATATTTTCATGTTTACACAGATGGCGGTGTAGATATTTTCATGTTCATACAGATAGGGGTGTAGACATTTTCATGTTTACACAGATGGCGGTGTAGATATTTCCATGTTCATACAGATAGCGGTGTAGATATTTCCATGTTTATACTGGTGGCAGTGTAGTTATTTCCATGTTTATAGAGATGGCGGTGTAGATATTTCCATGTTTATAGAGATACTGGTGTAGATATTTCCATGTTTATGGAGATAGCGGTGTAGATATTTCCAATTTTATAAAGATAGCAGTGTAGATATTTCCATGTTCATACAGATAGCGGTGTAGACATTTCCATGTTTACACAGATAGCGTTGTAGATATTTACATGTTTATAGAGATAGCTGTGTAGATATTTCCATGTTTATACAGATAGTGGTGTAGATATTTCCGTGTTTACACAGATAGCGTTGTGGATGTTTCGAAGTTTATACTGATAGCGGTGTAGATATTTCCATGTTTATGCAGATTGCAGTGTAGATATTTCCATGTTCATACAGATGGCGGTGCAGATATTTCCATGTTCATACAGATGGTGATGTAGATATTTCCATGTTTATAGAGATAGCGTTATAGTTATTTCCATGTTTATAGAGATAGCGCTGTAGATATTTCCATGTATATACAGATAGCTGTGTGGATATTTCCATGTTCCTACAGATAGCGGTGTAGATATTTGCATGTTCTTATAGATAGCGGTGTAGGTATTTCCATGTTCATACAGGTAGCGGTGTAGATAATTCCAAGTTTATACCGATAGCAGTGTAGATATTTCCATGTTTATACAGATAGCGGTGTAGATATTTCCATCTTAATTCAGATGGCGGTGTAGATATTTCCAAGTTCCTACAGATGGCGGTGTAGATATTTCCATGTTCATACAGATGGCGGTGTAGATATTTCCAAGATTATTGAGATAGCGGCGTAGTTATTTCCGTGTTTATAGAGAATGCTCTGTAGATATTTCCATGTATATGCAGATAGCTATGTAGTTATTTCCATGTTCATACAGATAGCAGTGTAGATATTTCCTTGTTCATCCAGATGGCGGTGTAGATATATCCATGTTCATACAGGTGGCGGTATAGATATTTCCATGTTTATACAGATGGTGGTGTAGATATTTCCATGTTTATAGAGATGGCGGTCTAGATATTTCCATGTTTATAGAGATAGTGGTGTAGTTATTTCCAAGTTTATAGAGATAGCGTTGAAGATATTTCCATGTTTATAAAGACAGCGGTGAATTTATATCCATGTTTATATGGATAGCGGGGTAGATATTTCCACGTTTATACAGATAGCGGTGTAGATATTTACATGTTTATAGAGATGGCGGCCTACATATTTTCTTGTTTATACAGATAGCGCTGTAGATATTTCCTTGTTTATGGAGATAGCGGTGTAGATTATCCCAATTTTATACAGATAGTAGTATAGATATTTCCATGTTCATACAGATGTTGGTGTAGGTATTTACATGTTCATACAGATGGCGGTGTAGATATTTCCATGTTTATTGAGATAGCGGTGTAGATATTTTCATGTTTACACAGATGGCAGTGTAGATACTTCCATGTTTACACAGATAGCGGTGTAGACATTTCCATGTTTACACAGATGGCGGTGTGGATATTTCCATGTTTATGTAGATAGCACTGTAGATATTTCCATGTTTATACACATAGCGGTGCGGATATTTCCATGTTCA
The DNA here is from genome assembly GCF_029281585.2 of Gorilla gorilla gorilla. Lineage (NCBI taxonomy): Eukaryota > Metazoa > Chordata > Mammalia > Primates > Hominidae > Gorilla > Gorilla gorilla. The sequence continues at coordinate 131,140,406 of NC_073242.2, forward strand.
TACAGATAGTTGGGCAGATATTTCCATGTTTATACAGATAGCGGTGTAGATATTTTCATCTTAATACAGATGGCGGTGTAGATATGTCCATGTTCGTACAGATGGTGGTGTGGATATTTCCATGTTCATACAGATGGCGGTGTAGATATTTTGAAGTTTATAGAGATAGCGCTGTAATTATTTGCATATTTATAGAGAAATCTGTGTAGATATTTCCATGTAAATGCAGATAGCTGTGTAGATATTTGCATGTTCATACAGATAGCTTTGTAGATATTTCCATGTTCATACAGATAGCGGTGTAGATATTTCCATGTTTATACTGATAGCAGTGTAGTTATTTCCTTGTGTATAGAGATAGCAGTGTAGATATTTCCATTGATATACAGATAGCTTTATAGATATTTGCATGTTCATACAGATAGCGGTGTAGATATTTCCATGTTCATACAGATAGCGGTGTAGATATTTCCATGTTCATACAGATAGCGGTGTAGATATTTCCATGTTGATACAGATAACGGTGTAGATATTTCCAAGTTCATACAGATAGCGGTGTAGATATTTCCCTGTTCATACAGTTAGCGGAGTAGATATTTCCATGTTCATACAGATGGCGGAGTAGATGTTTACATGTTCATACAGATGGCGGTGTAGATATTTACATGTTCATACAGATAGCGGTGTACATATTTCCATGTTCATACAGACAGCGGTGTAGATATTTCCATGTTCATCCAGATGCCGGTGTACATATATCCATGTTCATACAGATGGCGGAGTAGATATTTCCATGTTCATACAGATGGCGGTGTAGATATTTACATGCTCATACAGGTGTCGGTGTAGATATTTCCATGTTCATGTGGAAGGCAGAGTAGGTATTTCCATGTTCATACAGGTGGCGGTGTAGATATTTCCATGTTTATACAGATAGCAGTGTAGTTATTTCCATGTTAATAGAGATAGCAGTGTAGATATTTCCATTGATATACAGATAGCTGTGTAGATATTTGCATGTTCATACAGATAGCGGTGTAGATATTTCCATCTTCATACAAATAGCGGTGTAGATATTTCCATGTTTTTAGAGATAGTAGTGTATATAATTCCAATTTTATACTGATAGCAGTGTAGATATTTCCAAGTTCATACAGATAGCGGTGTAGATATATCCACGTTTATAGAGATGGCGGTGTAGATATTTCCATGTTCGTACGGACGGCGGTGTAGATATTTCCATGTTCATACAGGTGGCGGTGTAGATATTTCCATGTTTATACAGATATCAGTGTAGTTATTTCCTTGTTTATAGAGATAGCAGTGTAGATATTTCCATTGATATACAGATAGCTTTGTAGATATTTGCATGTTCATACAGATAGCGGTGTAGATATTTCCATGTTCATACAGATAGAGGTGTAGATATTTCCATGTTCATACAAATGGCGGTGTACATATTTCCATGTTCATAGAGATGGCGGTGTAGATATTTCCATGTTCATACACATGGCGTTGTAGATATTTCCAGGTTCATAGAGACGGCAGTGTAGATATTTCCATGTTTATACAGATAGCAGTTTAGATATTTCCATGTTTATAGAGATAGCAGTGTAGATATTTCCATTGATATACAGATAGCTGTGTAGATATTTGCATGTTCATACAGATAGCGGTGTAGATATTTCCATGTTCAGAGGGCGGTGTAGATATTTCCATGTTCAGACAGATAACGGTGTAGATATTTCAATGTTCATACAGATAGCAGTGTAGATATTTCCATGTTTATACAGATAGCGGCGTAGATATTTCTATGTTCATACAGATAACGGTGTAGATATTTCCATGTTCATACAGATAGCGGTGTAGATATTTCCATGTTCATACAGTTAGCATTGTAGATATTTCCAAGTTCATACAGATGGCGGTGTAGATATTTAAATGTTCATGCAGATGGCGGAGTAGATATTTCCATGGTCGTACAGATGGCGGTGTAGATATTTCTATGTTCATAGAGATGGCGGTGTAGATATTTCCATGTTTATGCAGATAGCGGTATAGATATTTCCATGTTTATACAGATGGTGGTGTAGATATTTCCATGTTTATAGAGATGGCGGTCTAGATATTTCCATGTTTATAGAGATAGTGGTGTAGTTATTTCCACGTTTATAGAGACAGCGTTGCAGATATTTCCATGTTTATACAGATAGCGGTGAAGATATTTCCATGTTTATACAGATAGCGGTGTAGATATTTCCATGTTTATACAGATAGCAGTGTAGATATTTCCAAGTTCATACAGATAGCGGTGTTGATATTTCCAGGTTTATAGAGATGGTGGTGTAGATATTTCCATGTTCATACCGATGGCGGTGTAGATATTTCTATGTTTATAGAGATGGCGGTGTAGATATTTTCATGTTTATACAGATGGCGGTGTAGATATTTCCATGGTTACACAGATAGCAGTGTAGACATTTCCATGTTTACACAGATAGCGGTGTGCATATTTCCATGTTTATGCAGATAGCGGTGTAGATATTTCCATGTTTATACATCTAGCGGTTCGGATATTTCCATGTTTATACAGATAGGCAGATATTTCCATGTTTATACAGATAGCGGTGTAGATATTTCCATCTTTATACAGATGGCGGTGTAGATATGTCCATGTTCGTACAGATGGCCGTGTAGATATTTCCATGTTCATACAGATGGCGGTGTAGATATTTCGAAGTTTATAGAGATAGCCCTGTAGTTATTTCCATATTTATAGAGAAATATGTGTAGATATTTCCAGGTATATGCAGATAGCTGTGTAGATATTTCCATGTTCATGGAGATAGCGGTGTAGATATTTCCATGTACATCCAGATGCCGGTGTAGATATATCCATGTTCATACAGATGGCGGTGAAGATATTTCCATGTTCAAACAGATGGCGGTGTAGATATTTCCAGGTTCACACAAATGGCGGTGTAGATATTTCCATGTTCATAGAGATGGCAGTGAAGATATTTCCATCTTCATACAAATGGCGGTGTAGATATTTCCATGTTCATAGAGATGGCGGTGTAGATACTTCCATGTTTATACAGATAGCAGTGTATTTATTTCTATGTTTATAGAGATACTAGTGTAGATAATTTCAATTTTATACAGATAGATGTGTAGATATTTGCATGTTCATACAGATAGCGGTGTAGATATTTCCATGTTCTTACAGATAGCGGTGTAGATGTTTCCATGTTCAAACAGATAGCGGTGAAGATATTTCCATGTTTATACAGATAGCGGTGTAGATATTTCCATGTTTATACAGATAGCAGTGTAGATATTTCCATGTTTATAGAGATAGTGGTGTAGATAATTTCAATTTTATACAGAGAGCAGTGTAGATATTTCCAAGTTCATACAGATAGCGATGTAGATATTTCCACGTTTATAGAGATGGCGGTGTAGATATTTCCATGTTCATACAGATGGCGGTGTAGATAATTCCATGTTTATATGGATGGCAGTGTAGATATTCTCATGTTTACGCAGATGGCGGTGTAGATATTTCCATGTTTACACAGATAGTGGTGTAGACATTTCCATGTTTACACAGATGGCGGTGTGGATATTTCCATGTTTATGTAGATAGCAGTGTAGATATTTCCATGTTTATACACATAGCGGTGCGGACATTTCCATGTTTATACAGATAGTTGGGCAGATATTTCCATGTTTATACAGATAGCGGTGTAGATATTTCCATCTTAATACAGATGGCGGTGTAGATATGTCCATGTTCGTACAGATGGCGGTGTAGATATTTCCATGTTCATAGAGATGGCGGTGTAGATATTTCGAAGTTTATAGAGATAGCACTGTAGTTATTTACATACTTATAGAGAAATCTGTGTAGATATTTCCATGTATATTCAGATAGCTGTGTAGATATTTCCATGTTCATGCAGATAGCGGTGTAGATATTTCCATGTTCATCCAGATGCCGGTGTACGTATATCCATGTTCATACAGATGGCGATGAAGATATTTCCAAGTTCATACAGATGGCGTTGTAGATATTTCCATGTACATACAAATGCCGGTGTAGGTATTTCCCTGTTCATAGAGATGGCGGTGTAGATATTTCCATGTTCATACAAATAGCGGTATAGATATTTCCATGTTCATAGAGATGGCGGTGTAGATATTTCCATGTTTATACAGATAGCAGTGTAGTTATTTCCATGTTTATAGAGATAGCAGTGTAGATATTTCCATTGATATACAGATAGCTGTGTAGATATTTGCATGTTCATACAGATAGCGGTGTGGATATTTCCATGTTCATACAGATAGCTGTGTAGATATTTCCATGTTCATACAGATAGCGGTGTAGATATTTCCATGTTCATACAAATGGCGGTGAAGATATTTCCATGTTCATAGAGATGGCGGTGTAGATATGACCATGTTCATACAAATGGCGGTGTAGATATTTACATGTACATAGAGATGGCGGTGTAGATATTTCCATGTTTATACAGATAGCAGTGTAGTTATTTCCATGTTTATACAGATAGCATTGTATATATTTCCACTGATATACAGATAGCTGTGTAGATATTTGCATGTTCATACAGATAGCGGTGTAGATATTTCCATGTTCATACAGATAGCGGTGTAGATATTTCCATGTTGATAGAGATAGTGGTGTAGATAATTCCAATTTTATACTGATAGCAGTGTAGATATTTCCAAGTTCATACAGATAGCGGTGTAGATATTTCCACGTTTATAGAGATGGCGGTGTAGATATTTCCATGTTCATACAGATGGCGGTGTAGATATTTCCATGTTCATACAGGTGGCGGTGTAGATATTCCCATGTTTATACAGATAGCAGTGTAGTTATTTCCTTGTTTATAGAGATAGCAGTGTAGATATTTCCATTGATATACAGATAGCTTTGTAGACATTTGCATGTTCATACAGAGAGCGGTGTAGATATTTCCATGTTTATACAGATAGCGGTGTAGATATTTCCATGTTTATACAGATAGCAGTGTAGATATTTCCATGTTTATAGAGATAGTGGTGTAGATAATTTCAATTTTATATAGAGAGCAGTGTAGATATTTCCAAGTTCATACAGATAGCGATGTAGATATTTCCACGTTTATAGAGATGGCGGTGTAGATATATCCATGTTCATACAGATGGCGGTGTAGATATTTCCATGTTTATAGGGATGGCAGTGTAGATATTTTCATGTTTACACAGATGGCGGTGTAGATATTTCCATGTTTACACAGATGGCGGTGTGGATATTTCCATGTTTATGTAGATAGCACTGTTGATATTTCCATGTTTATACACATAGCGGTGCGGATATTTCCATGTTCATACAGATAGTTGGGCAGATATTTCCATGTTTATACAGATAGCGGTGTAGATATTTCCATCTTAATACAGATGGCAGTGTAGATATGTCCATGTTTGTACAGATGGCGGTGTAGATATTTCCATGTTCATACAGATGGCGGTGTAGATATTTTGAAGTTTATAGAGATAGCGCTGTAATTATTTCCATATTTATACAGAAATCTGTGTAGATATTTCCATGTATATGTAGATAGCTGTGTAGATATTTGCATGTTCATACAGATAGCGGTGTAGATATTTCCATGTTCATACAGATAGCGGTGTAGATATTTCCATGTTCATACAGATAGCGGTGTAGATATTTCCATGTTCATGCAGATAGCGGTGTAGATATTTCCATGTTCATACCAATAGCGGTGTAGATATTTCCATGTCCATACAGTTAGTGGTGTAGGTATTTCCATGTTCATACAGATGGCGGAGTAGATATTTACATGTTCATACAGATGGCGGTGTAGATATTTCCATGTTCATACAGGTGGCGGTGTAGATATTTCCATGTTTATACAGATAGCAGTGTAGTTATTTCCTTGTATATGGAGATAGCAGTGTAGATATTTCCATTGATATACAGATAGCTTTGTAGATATTTGCATGATCATACAGATAGCGGTGTAGATATTTCCATGTTCATACAGATAGCGGTGTAGATATTTCCATGTTCATAGAGGTGGCGGTGTAGATATTTACATGTTCATACAGATGGCGGTGTCGATATTTCTATGTTCGTACGGATGGCAGTGTAGATAGTTCCATGTTCGTACAGATGGCGGTGTAGATATTTCCATGTTCATACAGATAGCGGTGTAGATATTTCCATGTTCATACAGATAGCGGTGTAGATATTTCCATGTTCATACCAATAGCAGTGTAGATATTTCCATGTCCATACAGTTAGCGGTGTAGATATTTCCATGTTCATACAGATAGCGGTGCGGATATTTCCATGTTTATACAGATAGTTGGTCAGATATTTCCATGTTTATACAGATAGCGTTGTAGATATTTCCATCTTAATACAGATGGCGGTGTAGATATGTCCATGTTCGTACAGATGGCGTTGTACATATTTCCATGTTCATACAGATGACGGTGTAGGTATTTCCATGTTTATAGAGATGGAGGTCTAGATATTTCCATGTTTACAGAGATAGTGGTGTAGTTATTTCCAAGTTTATATAGACAGCGCTGTAGATATTTTCATGTCTATATAGATAGCGGTGAAGATATTTCCATGTTTATACAGATAGCGGTGTAGATATTTCCATGTTTATACAGATAGCAGAGTAGATATTTCCATGTTTATAGAGATAGTGGTGTAGATAATTTCAATTTTATACCGAGAGCACTGTAGATATTTCCAAGTTCATACAGATAGCGGTGTGGATATTTCCACGTTTATAGAGATGGCGGTGTAGATATTTCCATGTTCATACAGATGGCGGTGTAGATATTTCCATGTTTATAGAGATGGCGGTGTAGATATTTTCATGTTTACACAGATAGCGGTGTAGGTATTTCCATGTTTACAGAGATGGCGGTGTAGACATTTTCATATTTACACAGATGGCGGTGTAGATATTTCCATGTTAACACAGATAGCGGTGTAGACATTTCCATGTTTGCTCAGATAGCGGTGTGGATATTTCCATGTTTATGCAGATAGCGGTGTAGATATTTCCATGTTTATACAGATAGAGGTGCGGATATTTCCATGTTTATACAGATAGTTGGGCAGATATTTCCATGTTTATACAGATAGCGGTGTAGATATTTCCATCTTAATATAGATGGCTTTGTAGATATGTCCATGTTTGTTCAGATGGCGGTGTAGATATTTCCATGTTCAGATGGCGGTGTAGATATTTCCATGTTTATGCAGATAGCGGTATAGATATTTCCATGTTTATAGAGATGGTGGTGTAGTTATTTCCATGTTTATAGAGATGGCGGTCTAGATATTTCCATGTTTATAGAGATAGTGGTGTAGTTATTTTCAAGTTTATAGAGACAGCATTGTAGATATTTCCATGTTTATACAGCTAGCGGTGAAGATATTTCCATGTTTATACAGATAGCGGTGTAGATATTTCCATGTTTATACAGATAACAGTGTAGATATTTCCATGTTTATAGAGATAGTGGTGTAGATAATTTCAATTTTATACAGATAGCGGTGTAGATATTTCCAAGTTCATACAGATAGCGGTGTAGATATTTCCACGTTTATAGAGATGGCGGTGTAGATATTTCCATGTTCATACAGATGGCGGTGTAGATATTACCATGTTTATAGATATGGCGGTGTAGATATTTTCATGTTTACACAGATGGCGGTGTAGATATTTCCATGTTTACACAGATAGCGGTGTAGACATTTCCATGTTTATACAGATAGCGGTGAGAATATTTCCATGTTTATGCAGATAGCGGTGTAGATATTTCCATGTTTATACAGATAGCAGTGAAGTTATTTCCATGTTTATAGAGATAGCAGTGTAGATATTTCCGTTGATATACAGATAGCTTTGTAGATACTTGCATGTTCATACAGATAGTGGTGTAGATATTTCCATGTTCATACAGATAGCGGTGTAGATATTTCCATGTTCATACAGATAGCGGTGTAGATATTTCCATGTTCATACAGATAGCGGTATAGATATTTCCATGTTTATACAGATGGTGGTGTAGATATTTCCATGTTTATAGAGATGGCGGTCTAGGTATTTCCATGTTTACAGAGATAGTGCTGTAGATATTACCATGTTTATAGATATGGCGGTGTAGATATTTTCATGTTTACACAGATGGCGGTGTAGATATTTCCATGTTTACACAGATAGCGGTGTAGACATTTCCATGTTTATACAGATAGCGGTGAGGATATTTCCATGTTTATGCAGATAGCGGTGTAGATATTTCCATGTTTATATAGATAGCGGTGCGGATATTTCCATGTTTATACAGATAGTTGGGCAGATATTTCCATGTTTATATAGATAGCGGTGTAGATATTCCCATCTTAATACAGATGGCGGTGTAGATATGTCCATGTTCGTACAGATGGCGGTGTAGATACTTCCATGTTCATACAGATGGTGGTGTAGATATTTCGAAGTTTATAGAGATAGCGCTGTAGGTATTTACATATTTATAGAGAAATCTGTGTAGGTATTTCCATGTATATGGAGATAGCTGTGTAGATATTTCCATCTTCATGCAGATAGTGCTGTAGATATTTCCATGTTCATCCAGATGCCGGGGTAGATATATCCATGCTCATACAGATGGCGGTGAAGATATTTCCATGTTCATACAGATGGCGGTGAAGATATTTCCATTGATATACAGATAGCTGTGTAGATACTTGCATGTTCATACAGATAGCGGTGTAGATATTTCCATGTTCATACAGAGGACGGTGTAGATATTTCATTGTTCATACAGATATCGGTGTAGATATTTCCATGTTCATACAGATAGCGGTGTAGATATTTCCATGTTCATACAGATAGCGGTGTAGGTATTTCCATGTTCATACAGTTAGCGGTGTAGATATTTCCATGTTCATACAGATGGCGGTGTAGATATTTACAAGTTCATACAGATGGCGGTGTAGATATTTCCATGTTCGTACGGATGGCATTGTAGATATTTCCATGTTCATACATGTGGTGGTGTAGATATTTCCATGTTTATACAGATAGGAGTGTAGTTATTTCCATGTTTATAGAGATAGCAGTGTAGATATTTCCATTGATATACAGATAGCTGTGTAGATATTTGCATGTTCATACAGATAGCGGTGTAGATATTTCCATGTTCATACAGATAGCGGTGTAGATATTTCCATGTTCATACAGATAGCGGTGTAGATATTTCGATGTTCATACAGATAACGGTGTAGATATTTCCATGTTCATACAGATAGCGGTGTAGATATTTCCATGTTCATGCAGATAGCGGTGTAGATATTTCCATGTTCATACAGATGGCGGTGTAGATATTTCCATGTTCATAGAGATGGTGGTGTAGATATTTCCATGTTTATGCAGATGGCGGTATAGATATTTCCATGTTTATACAGATGGTGGTGTAGATATTTCCATGTTTATAGAGATGGCGGTCTAGATATTTCCATGTTTACAGAGATAGTGGTGTAGTTATTTCCAAGTTTATATAGACAGCACTGTAGATATTTTCATGTCTATACAGATAGCGGTGTAGATATTTCCATGTTTATACAGATAGCGGAGTAGATATTTCCATGTTTCTAGAGATAGTGGTGTAGATAATTTCAATTTTATACCGAGAGCACTGTAGATATTTCCAAGTTCATACAGATAGTGGTGTGGATATTTCCACGTTTATGGAGATGGCGGTGTAGATATTTCCATGTTCATACAGATGGCGGTGTAGATATTTCCATGTTTATAGAGATGGCGGTGTAGATATTTTCATGTTTACACAGATGGCGGTGTAGATATTTTCATGTTCATACAGATAGGGGTGTAGACATTTTCATGTTTACACAGATGGCGGTGTAGATATTTCCATGTTCATACAGATAGCGGTGTAGATATTTCCATGTTTATACTGGTGGCAGTGTAGTTATTTCCATGTTTATAGAGATGGCGGTGTAGATATTTCCATGTTTATAGAGATACTGGTGTAGATATTTCCATGTTTATGGAGATAGCGGTGTAGATATTTCCAATTTTATAAAGATAGCAGTGTAGATATTTCCATGTTCATACAGATAGCGGTGTAGACATTTCCATGTTTACACAGATAGCGTTGTAGATATTTACATGTTTATAGAGATAGCTGTGTAGATATTTCCATGTTTATACAGATAGTGGTGTAGATATTTCCGTGTTTACACAGATAGCGTTGTGGATGTTTCGAAGTTTATACTGATAGCGGTGTAGATATTTCCATGTTTATGCAGATTGCAGTGTAGATATTTCCATGTTCATACAGATGGCGGTGCAGATATTTCCATGTTCATACAGATGGTGATGTAGATATTTCCATGTTTATAGAGATAGCGTTATAGTTATTTCCATGTTTATAGAGATAGCGCTGTAGATATTTCCATGTATATACAGATAGCTGTGTGGATATTTCCATGTTCCTACAGATAGCGGTGTAGATATTTGCATGTTCTTATAGATAGCGGTGTAGGTATTTCCATGTTCATACAGGTAGCGGTGTAGATAATTCCAAGTTTATACCGATAGCAGTGTAGATATTTCCATGTTTATACAGATAGCGGTGTAGATATTTCCATCTTAATTCAGATGGCGGTGTAGATATTTCCAAGTTCCTACAGATGGCGGTGTAGATATTTCCATGTTCATACAGATGGCGGTGTAGATATTTCCAAGATTATTGAGATAGCGGCGTAGTTATTTCCGTGTTTATAGAGAATGCTCTGTAGATATTTCCATGTATATGCAGATAGCTATGTAGTTATTTCCATGTTCATACAGATAGCAGTGTAGATATTTCCTTGTTCATCCAGATGGCGGTGTAGATATATCCATGTTCATACAGGTGGCGGTGAAGGTATTTCCATGTTCATACAGATAGCGGTGTAGATATTTCCATGTTTACAGAGAGGTCGGTTTAGATATTTCCATGTTTACACAAATAGCGGTTTAAATATTTCCATGTTGATACCCATAGCGGTGTAGATATTTCCAAGTTTATAGAGATAGTGGTGTAGATATTTCCATGTTTATAGAGATAGCGATGTAGACATTTCCAGGTTTATGCAGATAGCGGTATAGATATTTCCATGTTTATACAGATGGTGGTGTAGATATTTCCATGTTTATAGAGATGGCGGTCTAGATATTTCCATGTTTATAGAGATAGTGGTGTAGTTATTTCCAAGTTTATAGAGATAGCGTTGAAGATATTTCCATGTTTATAAAGACAGCGGTGAATTTATATCCATGTTTATATGGATAGCGGGGTAGATATTTCCACGTTTATACAGATAGCGGTGTAGATATTTACATGTTTATAGAGATGGCGGCCTACATATTTTCTTGTTTATACAGATAGCGCTGTAGATATTTCCTTGTTTATGGAGATAGCGGTGTAGATTATCCCAATTTTATACAGATAGTAGTATAGATATTTCCATGTTCATACAGATGTTGGTGTAGGTATTTACATGTTCATACAGATGGCGGTGTAGATATTTCCATGTTTATTGAGATAGCGGTGTAGATATTTTCATGTTTACACAGATGGCAGTGTAGATACTTCCATGTTTACACAGATAGCGGTGTAGACATTTCCATGTTTACACAGATGGCGGTGTGGATATTTCCATGTTTATGTAGATAGCACTGTAGATATTTCCATGTTTATACACATAGCGGTGCGGATATTTCCATGTTCATACAGATAGTTGGGCAGATATTTCCATGTTTATACAGATAGCGGTGTAGATATTTTCATCTTAATACAGATGGCGGTGTAGATATGTCCATGTTCGTACAGATGGTGGTGTGGATATTTCCATGTTCATACAGATGGCGGTGTAGATATTTTGAAGTTTATAGAGATAGCGCTGTAATTATTTGCATATTTATAGAGAAATCTGTGTAGATATTTCCATGTAAATGCAGATAGCTGTGTAGATATTTGCATGTTCATACAGATAGCTTTGTAGATATTTCCATGTTCATACAGATAGCGGTGTAGATATTTCCATGTTTATACTGATAGCAGTGTAGTTATTTCCTTGTGTATAGAGATAGCAGTGTAGATATTTCCATTGATATACAGATAGCTTTATAGATATTTGCATGTTCATACAGATAGCGGTGTAGATATTTCCATGTTCATACAGATAGCGGTGTAGATATTTCCATGTTCATACAGATAGCGGTGTAGATATTTCCATGTTGATACAGATAACGGTGTAGATATTTCCAAGTTCATACAGATAGCGGTGTAGATATTTCCCTGTTCATACAGTTAGCGGAGTAGATATTTCCATGTTCATACAGATGGCGGAGTAGATGTTTACATGTTCATACAGATGGCGGTGTAGATATTTACATGTTCATACAGATAGCGGTGTACATATTTCCATGTTCATACAGACAGCGGTGTAGATATTTCCATGTTCATCCAGATGCCGGTGTACATATATCCATGTTCATACAGATGGCGGAGTAGATATTTCCATGTTCATACAGATGGCGGTGTAGATATTTACATGCTCATACAGGTGTCGGTGTAGATATTTCCATGTTCATGTGGAAGGCAGAGTAGGTATTTCCATGTTCATACAGGTGGCGGTGTAGATATTTCCATGTTTATACAGATAGCAGTGTAGTTATTTCCATGTTAATAGAGATAGCAGTGTAGATATTTCCACTGATATACAGATAGCTGTGTAGATATTTGCATGTTCATACAGATAGCGGTGTAGATATTTCCATCTTCATACAAATAGCGGTGTAGATATTTCCATGTTTTTAGAGATAGTAGTGTATATAATTCCAATTTTATACTGATAGCAGTGTAGATATTTCCAAGTTCATACAGATAGCGGTGTAGATATATCCACGTTTATAGAGATGGCGGTGTAGATATTTCCATGTTCGTACGGACGGCGGTGTAGATATTTCCATGTTCATACAGGTGGCGGTGTAGATATTTCCATGTTTATACAGATATCAGTGTAGTTATTTCCTTGTTTATAGAGATAGCAGTGTAGATATTTCCATTGATATACAGATAGCTTTGTAGATATTTGCATGTTCATACAGATAGCGGTGTAGATATTTCCATGTTCATACAGATAGAGGTGTAGATATTTCCATGTTCATACAAATGGCGGTGTACATATTTCCATGTTCATAGAGATGGCGGTGTAGATATTTCCATGTTCATACACATGGCGTTGTAGATATTTCCAGGTTCATAGAGACGGCAGTGTAGATATTTCCATGTTTATACAGATAGCAGTTTAGATATTTCCATGTTTATAGAGATAGCAGTGTAGATATTTCCATTGATATACAGATAGCTGTGTAGATATTTGCATGTTCATACAGATAGCGGTGTAGATATTTCCATGTTCAGAGGGCGGTGTAGATATTTCCATGTTCAGACAGATAACGGTGTAGATATTTCAATGTTCATACAGATAGCAGTGTAGATATTTCCATGTTTATACAGATAGCGGCGTAGATATTTCTATGTTCATACAGATAACGGTGTAGATATTTCCATGTTCATACAGATAGCGGTGTAGATATTTCCATGTTCATACAGTTAGCATTGTAGATATTTCCAAGTTCATACAGATGGCGGTGTAGATATTTAAATGTTCATGCAGATGGCGGAGTAGATATTTCCATGGTCGTACAGATGGCGGTGTAGATATTTCTATGTTCATAGAGATGGCGGTGTAGATATTTCCATGTTTATGCAGATAGCGGTATAGATATTTCCATGTTTATACAGATGGTGGTGTAGATATTTCCATGTTTATAGAGATGGCGGTCTAGATATTTCCATGTTTATAGAGATAGTGGTGTAGTTATTTCCACGTTTATAGAGACAGCGTTGCAGATATTTCCATGTTTATACAGATAGCGGTGAAGATATTTCCATGTTTATACAGATAGCGGTGTAGATATTTCCATGTTTATACAGATAGCAGTGTAGATATTTCCAAGTTCATACAGATAGCGGTGTTGATATTTCCAGGTTTATAGAGATGGTGGTGTAGATATTTCCATGTTCATACCGATGGCGGTGTAGATATTTCTATGTTTATAGAGATGGCGGTGTAGATATTTTCATGTTTATACAGATGGCGGTGTAGATATTTCCATGGTTACACAGATAGCAGTGTAGACATTTCCATGTTTACACAGATAGCGGTGTGCATATTTCCATGTTTATGCAGATAGCGGTGTAGATATTTCCATGTTTATACATCTAGCGGTTCGGATATTTCCATGTTTATACAGATAGGCAGATATTTCCATGTTTATACAGATAGCGGTGTAGATATTTCCATCTTTATACAGATGGCGGTGTAGATATGTCCATGTTCGTACAGATGGCCGTGTAGATATTTCCATGTTCATACAGATGGCGGTGTAGATATTTCGAAGTTTATAGAGATAGCCCTGTAGTTATTTCCATATTTATAGAGAAATATGTGTAGATATTTCCAGGTATATGCAGATAGCTGTGTAGATATTTCCATGTTCATGGAGATAGCGGTGTAGATATTTCCATGTACATCCAGATGCCGGTGTAGATATATCCATGTTCATACAGATGGCGGTGAAGATATTTCCATGTTCAAACAGATGGCGGTGTAGATATTTCCAGGTTCACACAAATGGCGGTGTAGATATTTCCATGTTCATAGAGATGGCAGTGAAGATATTTCCATCTTCATACAAATGGCGGTGTAGATATTTCCATGTTCATAGAGATGGCGGTGTAGATACTTCCATGTTTATACAGATAGCAGTGTATTTATTTCTATGTTTATAGAGATACTAGTGTAGATAATTTCAATTTTATACAGATAGATGTGTAGATATTTGCATGTTCATACAGATAGCGGTGTAGATATTTCCATGTTCTTACAGATAGCGGTGTAGATGTTTCCATGTTCAAACAGATAGCGGTGAAGATATTTCCATGTTTATACAGATAGCGGTGTAGATATTTCCATGTTTATACAGATAGCAGTGTAGATATTTCCATGTTTATAGAGATAGTGGTGTAGATAATTTCAATTTTATACAGAGAGCAGTGTAGATATTTCCAAGTTCATACAGATAGCGATGTAGATATTTCCACGTTTATAGAGATGGCGGTGTAGATATTTCCATGTTCATACAGATGGCGGTGTAGATAATTCCATGTTTTTATGGATGGCAGTGTAGATATTCTCATGTTTACGCAGATGGCGGTGTAGATATTTCCATGTTTACACAGATAGTGGTGTAGACATTTCCATGTTTACACAGATGGCGGTGTGGATATTTCCATGTTTATGTAGATAGCAGTGTAGATATTTCCATGTTTATACACATAGCGGTGCGGACATTTCCATGTTTATACAGATAGTTGGGCAGATATTTCCATGTTTATACAGATAGCGGTGTAGATATTTCCATCTTAATACAGATGGCGGTGTAGATATGTCCATGTTCGTACAGATGGCGGTGTAGATATTTCCATGTTCATAGAGATGGCGGTGTAGATATTTCGAAGTTTATAGAGATAGCACTGTAGTTATTTACATACTTATAGAGAAATCTGTGTAGATATTTCCATGTATATTCAGATAGCTGTGTAGATATTTCCATGTTCATGCAGATAGCGGTGTAGATATTTCCATGTTCATCCAGATGCCGGTGTACGTATATCCATGTTCATACAGATGGCGATGAAGATATTTCCAAGTTCATACAGATGGCGTTGTAGATATTTCCATGTACATACAAATGCCGGTGTAGGTATTTCCCTGTTCATAGAGATGGCGGTGTAGATATTTCCATGTTCATACAAATAGCGGTATAGATATTTCCATGTTCATAGAGATGGCGGTGTAGATATTTCCATGTTTATACAGATAGCAGTGTAGTTATTTCCATGTTTATAGAGATAGCAGTGTAGATATTTCCATTGATATACAGATAGCTGTGTAGATATTTGCATGTTCATACAGATAGCGGTGTGGATATTTCCATGTTCATACAGATAGCTGTGTAGATATTTCCATGTTCATACAGATAGCGGTGTAGATATTTCCATGTTCATACAAATGGCGGTGAAGATATTTCCATGTTCATAGAGATGGCGGTGTAGATATGACCATGTTCATACAAATGGCGGTGTAGATATTTACATGTACATAGAGATGGCGGTGTAGATATTTCCATGTTTATACAGATAGCAGTGTAGTTATTTCCATGTTTATACAGATAGCATTGTATATATTTCCACTGATATACAGATAGCTGTGTAGATATTTGCATGTTCATACAGATAGCGGTGTAGATATTTCCATGTTCATACAGATAGCGGTGTAGATATTTCCATGTTGATAGAGATAGTGGTGTAGATAATTCCAATTTTATACTGATAGCAGTGTAGATATTTCCAAGTTCATACAGATAGCGGTGTAGATATTTCCACGTTTATAGAGATGGCGGTGTAGATATTTCCATGTTCATACAGATGGCGGTGTAGATATTTCCATGTTCATACAGGTGGCGGTGTAGATATTCCCATGTTTATACAGATAGCAGTGTAGTTATTTCCTTGTTTATAGAGATAGCAGTGTAGATATTTCCATTGATATACAGATAGCTTTGTAGACATTTGCATGTTCATACAGAGAGCGGTGTAGATATTTCCATGTTTATACAGATAGCGGTGTAGATATTTCCATGTTTATACAGATAGCAGTGTAGATATTTCCATGTTTATAGAGATAGTGGTGTAGATAATTTCAATTTTATATAGAGAGCAGTGTAGATATTTCCAAGTTCATACAGATAGCGATGTAGATATTTCCACGTTTATAGAGATGGCGGTGTAGATATATCCATGTTCATACAGATGGCGGTGTAGATATTTCCATGTTTATAGGGATGGCAGTGTAGATATTTTCATGTTTACACAGATGGCGGTGTAGATATTTCCATGTTTACACAGATGGCGGTGTGGATATTTCCATGTTTATGTAGATAGCACTGTTGATATTTCCATGTTTATACACATAGCGGTGCGGATATTTCCATGTTCATACAGATAGTTGGGCAGATATTTCCATGTTTATACAGATAGCGGTGTAGATATTTCCATCTTAATACAGATGGCAGTGTAGATATGTCCATGTTTGTACAGATGGCGGTGTAGATATTTCCATGTTCATACAGATGGCGGTGTAGATATTTTGAAGTTTATAGAGATAGCGCTGTAATTATTTCCATATTTATACAGAAATCTGTGTAGATATTTCCATGTATATGTAGATAGCTGTGTAGATATTTGCATGTTCATACAGATAGCGGTGTAGATATTTCCATGTTCATACAGATAGCGGTGTAGATATTTCCATGTTCATACAGATAGCGGTGTAGATATTTCCATGTTCATGCAGATAGCGGTGTAGATATTTCCATGTTCATACCAATAGCGGTGTAGATATTTCCATGTCCATACAGTTAGTGGTGTAGGTATTTCCATGTTCATACAGATGGCGGAGTAGATATTTACATGTTCATACAGATGGCGGTGTAGATATTTCCATGTTCATACAGGTGGCGGTGTAGATATTTCCATGTTTATACAGATAGCAGTGTAGTTATTTCCTTGTATATGGAGATAGCAGTGTAGATATTTCCATTGATATACAGATAGCTTTGTAGATATTTGCATGATCATACAGATAGCGGTGTAGATATTTCCATGTTCATACAGATAGCGGTGTAGATATTTCCATGTTCATAGAGGTGGCGGTGTAGATATTTACATGTTCATACAGATGGCGGTGTCGATATTTCTATGTTCGTACGGATGGCAGTGTAGATAGTTCCATGTTCGTACAGATGGCGGTGTAGATATTTCCATGTTCATACAGATAGCGGTGTAGATATTTCCATGTTCATACAGATAGCGGTGTAGATATTTCCATGTTCATACCAATAGCAGTGTAGATATTTCCATGTCCATACAGTTAGCGGTGTAGATATTTCCATGTTCATACAGATAGCGGTGCGGATATTTCCATGTTTATACAGATAGTTGGTCAGATATTTCCATGTTTATACAGATAGCGTTGTAGATATTTCCATCTTAATACAGATGGCGGTGTAGATATGTCCATGTTCGTACAGATGGCGTTGTACATATTTCCATGTTCATACAGATGACGGTGTAGGTATTTCCATGTTTATAGAGATGGAGGTCTAGATATTTCCATGTTTACAGAGATAGTGGTGTAGTTATTTCCAAGTTTATATAGACAGCGCTGTAGATATTTTCATGTCTATATAGATAGCGGTGAAGATATTTCCATGTTTATACAGATAGCGGTGTAGATATTTCCATGTTTATACAGATAGCAGAGTAGATATTTCCATGTTTATAGAGATAGTGGTGTAGATAATTTCAATTTTATACCGAGAGCACTGTAGATATTTCCAAGTTCATACAGATAGCGGTGTGGATATTTCCACGTTTATAGAGATGGCGGTGTAGATATTTCCATGTTCATACAGATGGCGGTGTAGATATTTCCATGTTTATAGAGATGGCGGTGTAGATATTTTCATGTTTACACAGATAGCGGTGTAGGTATTTCCATGTTTACAGAGATGGCGGTGTAGACATTTTCATATTTACACAAATGGCGGTGTAGATATTTCCATGTTAACACAGATAGCGGTGTAGACATTTCCATGTTTGCTCAGATAGCGGTGTGGATATTTCCATGTTTATGCAGATAGCGGTGTAGATATTTCCATGTTTATACAGATAGAGGTGCGGATATTTCCATGTTTATACAGATAGTTGGGCAGATATTTCCATGTTTATACAGATAGCGGTGTAGATATTTCCATCTTAATATAGATGGCTTTGTAGATATGTCCATGTTTGTTCAGATGGCGGTGTAGATATTTCCATGTTCAGATGGCGGTGTAGATATTTCCATGTTTATGCAGATAGCGGTATAGATATTTCCATGTTTATAGAGATGGTGGTGTAGTTATTTCCATGTTTATAGAGATGGCGGTCTAGATATTTCCATGTTTATAGAGATAGTGGTGTAGTTATTTTCAAGTTTATAGAGACAGCATTGTAGATATTTCCATGTTTATACAGCTAGCGGTGAAGATATTTCCATGTTTATACAGATAGCGGTGTAGATATTTCCATGTTTATACAGATAACAGTGTAGATATTTCCATGTTTATAGAGATAGTGGTGTAGATAATTTCAATTTTATACAGATAGCGGTGTAGATATTTCCAAGTTCATACAGATAGCGGTGTAGATATTTCCACGTTTATAGAGATGGCGGTGTAGATATTTCCATGTTCATACAGATGGCGGTGTAGATATTACCATGTTTATAGATATGGCGGTGTAGATATTTTCATGTTTACACAGATGGCGGTGTAGATATTTCCATGTTTACACAGATAGCGGTGTAGACATTTCCATGTTTATACAGATAGCGGTGAGAATATTTCCATGTTTATGCAGATAGCGGTGTAGATATTTCCATGTTTATACAGATAGCAGTGAAGTTATTTCCATGTTTATAGAGATAGCAGTGTAGATATTTCCGTTGATATACAGATAGCTTTGTAGATACTTGCATGTTCATACAGATAGTGGTGTAGATATTTCCATGTTCATACAGATAGCGGTGTAGATATTTCCATGTTCATACAGATAGCGGTGTAGATATTTCCATGTTCATAGAGATGGTGGTGTAGATATTTCCATGTTTATGCAGATGGCGGTATAGATATTTCCATGTTTATACAGATGGTGGTGTAGATATTTCCAAGTTTATAGAGATGACGGTCTAGATATTTCCATGTTTACAGAGATAGTGGTGTAGTTATTTCCAAGTTTATAGAGACAGCGCTGTAGATATTTCCATGTCTATACAGATAGCGGTGTAGGTATTTCCATGTTTATACAGATAACAGTGTAGATATTTCCATGTTTATAGAGATAGTGGTGTAGATAATTTCAATTTTATACAGATAGCAGTGTAGATATTTCCAAGTTCATACAGATAGCGGTGTAGATATTTCCACGTTTATAGAGATGGCGGTGTAGATATTTCCATGTTCATACATGTGGCGGTGTAGATATTTCCATGTTTATACAGATAGCAGTGTTGTTATTTCCATGTTTATAGAGATAGCAGTGTAGATATTTCCATTGATATACAGATAGCTGTGTAGATATTTGCATGTTCATACAGATAGCCTTGTAGATATTTCCATGTTCATACAGATAGTGGTGTAGATATTTCCATGTTCATACAGATAGCGGTGTAGATATTTCGATGTTCATACAGATAACGGTGTAGATATTTCCATGTTCATACAGATAGCGGTGTAGATATTTCCATGTTCATACCGTTGGCGGTGTAGATATTTCCATGTTCATACAGATGGCGGTGTAGATATTTCCATGTTCATAGAGATGGCGGTGTAGATATTTCCATGTTTATGCAGATGGAGGTATAGATATTTCCATGTTTATACAGATGGTGGTGTAGATATTTCCATGTTTATAGAGATGGCGGTCTAGGTATTTCCATGTTTACAGAGATAGTGCTGTAGATATTACCATGTTTATAGATATGGCGGTGTAGATATTTTCATGTTTACACAGATGGCGGTGTAGATATTTCCATGTTTACACAGATAGCGGTGTAGACATTTCCATGTTTATACAGATAGCGGTGAGGATATTTCCATGTTTATGCAGATAGCGGTGTAGATATTTCCATGTTTATACAGATATCGGTGCGGATATTTCCATGTTTATACAGATAGTTGGGCAGATATTTCCATGTTTATACAGATAGCGGTGTAGATATTCCCATCTTAATACAGATGGCGGTGTAGATATGTCCATGTTCGTACAGATGGCGGTGTAGATACTTCCATGTTCATACAGATGGCGGTGTAGATATTTCGAAGTTTATAGAGATAGCGCTGTAGGTATTTACTTATTTATAGAGAAATCTGTGTAGGTATTTCCATGTATATGGAGATAGCTGTTTAGATATTTCCATCTTCATGCAGGTAGTGCTGTAGATATTTCCATGTTCATCCAGATGCCGGCGTAGATATATCCATGCTCATACAGATGGCGGTGAAGATATTTCCATGTTCATACAGATGGCGGTGAAGATATTTCCATGTTCATACAAATGGCGTTGTAGATATTTCCATGTTCATAGAGATGGCGGTGTAGATATTTCCATGTTTATACAGATAGCAGTGTAGATATTTCCATGTTTATAGAGATAGCAGTGTAGATATTTCCATTGATATACAGATAGCTGTGTAGATACTTGCATGTTCATACAGATAGCGGTGTAGATATTTCCATGTTCATACAGAGGACGGTGTAGATATTTCATTGTTCATACAGATATCGTTGTAGATATTTCCATGTTCATACAGATAGCGGTGTAGATATTTCCATGTTCATACAGATAGCGGTGTAGGTATTTCCATGTTCATACAGTTAGCGGTGTAGATATTTCCATGTTCATACAGATGGCGGTGTAGATATTTACAAGTTCATACAGATGGCGGTGTAGATATTTCCATGTTTGTACGGATGGCATTGTAGATATTTCCATGTTCATACATGTGGCGGTGTAGATATTTCCATGTTTATACAGATAGGAGTGTAGTTATTTCCATGTTTATAGAGATAGCAGTGTAGATATTTCCATTGATATACAGAGAGCTGTGTAGATATTTGCATGTTCATACAGATAGCGGTGTAGATATTTCCATGTTCATACAGATAGCGGTGTAGATATTTCCATGTTCATACAGATAGCGGTGTAGATATTTCGAAGTTCATACAGATAACGGTGTAGATATTTCCATGTTCATACAGATAGCGGTGTAGATATTTCCATGTTCATACAGTGGGCGGTGTAGATATTTCCATGTTCATACAGATGGCGGTGTAGATATTTCCATGTTCATAGAGATGGCGGTATAGATATTTCCATGTTTATACAGATGGTGGTGTAGATATTTCCATGTTTATAGAGATGGCGGTCTAGATATTTCCATGTTTACAGAGATAGTGGTGTAGTTATTTCCAAGTTTATATAGACAGCGCTGTAGATATTTTCATGTCTATACAGATAGCGGTGAAGATATTTCCATGTTTATACAGATAGCGGTGTAGATATTTCCATGTTTATACAGATAGCAGAGTAGATATTTCCATGTTTCTAGAGATAGTGGTGTAGATAATTTCAATTTTATACCGAGAGCACTGTAGATATTTCCAAGTTCATACAGATAGTGGTGTGGATATTTCCACGTTTATGGAGATGGCGGTGTAGATATTTCCATGTTCATGCAGATGGCGGTGTAGATATTTCCATGTTTATAGAGATGGCGGTGTAGATATTTTCATGTTTACACAGATAGCGGTGTAGATATTTCCATGTTTACACAGACGGCGGTGTAGACATTTTCATGTTTACACAGATGGTGGTGTAGATATTTCCATGTTTACACAGATAGCGGTGTAGACATTTCCATGTTTGCACAGATAGCGGTGTGGATATTTCCATTTTTATGCAGATAGCGGTGTAGATATTTCCATGTTTATACAGATAGAGGTGCGGATATTTCCATGTTTATACAGATAGTTGGGCAGATATTTCCATGTTTATACAGATAGCGGTGTAGATATTTCCATCTTAATATAGATGGCTTTGTAGATATGTCCATGTTAGTACAGATGGCGGTGTAGATATTTCCATGCTCATAGAGATGGCGGTGTAGATATTTCCATGTTTATGCAGATAGCGGTATAGATATTTCCATGTTTATACAGATGGTCGTGTAGATATTTCCATGTTTATAGAGATGGCGGTCTAGATATTTCCATGTTTATAGAGATAGTGGTGTAGTAATTTCCAAGTTTATAGAGACAGCGTTGTAGATATTTCCATGTTTATACAGATAGCGGTGAAGATATTTCCATGTTTATAAAGATAGCGGTGTAGATATTTCCATGTTTATACAGATAACAGTGTAGATATTTCCATGTTTATAGAGATAGTGGTGTAGATAATCTCAATTTTATACAGATAGCAGTGTAGCTATTTCCAAGTTCATACAGATAGCGGTGTAGATATTTCCACGTTTATAGAGATGGCGGTGTAGATATTTCCATGTTCATACAGATGGCGGTGTAGATATTTCCATGTTTATAGAGATGGCGGTGTAGATATCTTCATGTTTACACAGATAGCGGTGTGGATATTTCCATGTTTATGCAGATAGCGGTGTAGATATTTCCATGTTTATACAGATAGCGGTGCGGATATTTCCATGTTTATACAGATAGTTGGGCAGATATTTCCATGTTTATACAGATAGCGGTGTAGATATTTCCATCTTAATACAGATGGCGGTGTAGATATGTCCATGTTTGTACAGATGGCGGTGTAGATATTTCCATCTTCATACAGATGGCGGTGTAGATATTTACATGTTCATGCAGATGGCGGTGTAGATATTTCCATGTTCGTACAGATGGCGGTGTAGATATTTCCATGTTCATAGAGATGGCAGTGTAGATATTTCCATGTTCATACAAATGGCGGTGTAGATATTTCCATTTTCATAGAGATGGCGGTGTAGATATTTCCATGTTTATGCAGATAGCGGTATAGATATTTCCATGTTTATACAGAGGGTGGTGTAGGTATTTCCATGTTTATAGAGATGGCGGTCTAGATATTTCCATGTTTACAGAGATAGTGGTGTAGTTATTTCCAAGTTTATAGAGACAGCGCTGTAGATATTTCCATGTTTATACAGATACCGGTGAAGATATTTCCATGTTTATACAGACAGCGGTGTAGATATTTCCATGTTTATACAGAGAGCGGTGTAGATATTTCCATGTTTATACAGATAGAGGTGCGGATATTTCCTTGTTTATACAGATAGTTGGGCAGATATTTCCATGTTTATACAGATAGCGGTGTAGATATTTCCATCTTATTATAGATGGCTTTGCAGATATGTCCATGTTTGTACAGATGGCGGTGTAGATATTTCCATGTTCAGATGGCGGTGTAGATATTTCCATGTTTATGCAGATAGCGGTATAGATATTTCCATGTTTATAGAGATGGTGGTGTAGATATTTCCATGTTTATAGAGATGGCGGTCTAGATATTTCCATGTTTATAGAGATAGTGGTGTGGTTATTTCCAAGTTTATAGAGACAGCATTGTAGATATTTCCATGTTTATACAGATAGCGGTGAAGATATTTCCATGTTTATACAGATAGCGGTGTAGATATTTCCATGTTTATACAGATAACAGTGTAGATATTTCCATGTTTATAGAGATAGCGGTGTAGATAATTTCAATTTTATACAGATATCAGTGTAGATATTTCCAAGTTCATACAGATAGCGGTGTAGATATTTCCACGTTTATAGAGATGGCGGTGTAGATATTTCCATGTTCATACAGATGGCGGTGTAGATATTTCCATGTTTATAGAGATGGCGGTGTAGATATCTTCATGTTTACACAGATAGCGGTGTGGATATTTCCATGTTTATGCAGATAGCGGTGTAGATATTTCCATGTTTATACAGATAGCGGTGCGGATATTTCCATGTTTATACAGATAGTTGGGCAGATATTTCCATGTTTATACAGATAGCGGTGTAGATATTTCCATCTTAATACAGATGGCGGTGTAGATATGTCCATGTTTGTACAGATGGCGGTGTAGATATTTCCATCTTCATACAGATGGCGGTGTAGATATTTACATGTTCATGCAGATGGCGGTGTAGATATTTCCATGTTCGTACAGATGGCGGTGTAGATATTTCCATGTTCATAGAGATGGCAGTGTAGATATTTCCATGTTCATACAAATGGCGGTGTAGATATTTCCATTTTCATAGAGATGGCGGTGTAGATATTTCCATGTTTATGCAGATAGCGGTATAGATATTTCCATGTTTATACAGAGGGTGGTGTAGGTATTTCCATGTTTATAGAGATGGCGGTCTAGATATTTCCATGTTTACAGAGATAGTGGTGTAGTTATTTCCAAGTTTATAGAGACAGCGCTGTAGATATTTCCATGTTTATACAGATACCGGTGAAGATATTTCCATGTTTATACAGACAGCGGTGTAGATATTTCCATGTTTATACAGAGAGCGGTGTAGATATTTCCATGTTTATACAGATAGAGGTGCGGATATTTCCTTGTTTATACAGATAGTTGGGCAGATATTTCCATGTTTATACAGATAGCGGTGTAGATATTTCCATCTTATTATAGATGGCTTTGCAGATATGTCCATGTTTGTACAGATGGCGGTGTAGATATTTCCATGTTCAGATGGCGGTGTAGATATTTCCATGTTTATGCAGATAGCGGTATAGATATTTCCATGTTTATAGAGATGGTGGTGTAGATATTTCCATGTTTATAGAGATGGCGGTCAAGATATTTCCATGTTTATAGAGATAGTGGTGTGGTTATTTCCAAGTTTATAGAGACAGCATTGTAGATATTTCCATGTTTATACAGATAGCGGTGAAGATATTTCCATGTTTATACAGATAGCGGTGTAGATATTTCCATGTTTATACAGATAACAGTGTAGATATTTCCATGTTTATAGAGATAGCGGTGTAGATAATTTCAATTTTATACAGATATCAGTGTAGATATTTCCAAGTTCATACAGATAGCGGTGTAGATATTTCCACGTTTATAGAGATGGCGGTGTAGATATTTCCATGTTCATACAGATGGCGGTGTAGATATTACCATGTTTATAGAGATGGCGGTGTAGATATTTCCATGTTTACACAGATGGCGGTGTAGATATTTCCATGTTTACACAGATAGCGGTGTAGACATTTCCATGTTTATACAGATAGCGGTGAGGATATTTCCATGTTTTTGCAGATAGCGGTGTAGATATTTCCATGTTTATACAGATAGCGGTGCGGATATTTCCATGTTTATACAGATAGTTGGGCAGATATTTCCATGTTTATACAGATAGCGGTGTAGATATTCCCATCTTAATACAGATGGCGGTGTAGATATGTCCATGTTCGTACAGATGGCGGTGTAGATACTTCCATGTTCATACAGATGGCGGTGTAGATATTTCGAAGTTTATAGAGATAGCGCTGTAGGTATTTCCATATTTATAGAGAAATCTGTGTAGGTATTTCCATGTATATGGAGATAGCTGTGTAGATATTTCCATCTTCATGCAGATAGTGCTGTAGATATTTCCATGTTCATCCAGATGCCGGTGTAGATATATCCATGCTCATACAGATGGCGGTGAGGATATTTCCATGTTCATACAGATGGCGGTGAAGATATTTCCATGTTCATACAAATGGCGGTGTAGATATTTCCATGTTCATACAGATGGAGGTGTAGATATTTCCATGTTCATACAAATGGCGTTGTAGATATTTCCATGTTCATAGAGGTGGGGGTGTAGATATTTCCATGTTTATACAGATAGCAGTGTAGATATTTCCATGTTTATAGAGATAGCAGTGTAGATATTTCCATTGATATACAGATTGCTGTGTAGATATTTGCATGTTCATACAGATAGCGGTGTAGATATTTCCATGTCTATACAGATAGCAGTTAAGATATTTCCATGTTTATACAGATAGCGGTGTAGATATTTCCATGTTTATACAGATAGCAGAGTAGATATTTCCATGTTTATAGAGATAGTGGTGTAGATATTTTCAATTTTATACCAAGAGCACTGTAGATATTTCCAAGTTCATACAGATAGCGGTGTGGATATTTCCACGTTTATAGAGATGGCGGTGTAGATATTTCCATGTTCATACAGATGGCGGTGTAGATATTTCCATGTTTATAGAGATGGCGGTGTAGATATTTTCATGTTTACACAGATAGCGGTGTAGATATTTCCATGTTTATGCAGATAGCGGTGTAGATATTTCCATGTTTATACAGATAGAGGTACGGATATTTCCATGTTTATACAGATAGTTGTGCAGATATTTCCATGTTTATACAGATAGCGGTGTAGATATTTCCATCTTAATATAGATGGCTTTGTAGATATGTCCATGTTAGTACAGATGGCGGTGTAGGTATTTCCATGTTCATACAGATGGCGGTGTAGATATTTCCATGTTTATGCAGATAGCGGTATAGATATTTCCATGTTTATAGAGATAGTGGTGTAGTAATTTCCAAGTTTATAGAGACAGCGTTGTAGATATTTCCATGTTTATACGGATAGCGGTGAAGGTATTTCCATGTTTATACAGATAGCAGTGTAGATATTTCCATGTTTATACAGATAACAGTGTAGATATTTCCATGTTTATAGAGATAGTGGTGTAGATAATTTCAATTTTATACAGATAACAGTGTAGATATTTCCAAGTTCATACAGATAGCGGTGTAGATATTTCCACGTTTATAGAGATGGCGGTGTAGATATTTCCATGTTCATACATGTGGCGGTGTAGATATTTCCATGTTTATACAGATAGCAGTGTAGTTATTTCCATGTTTATAGAGATAGCAGTGTAGATATTTCCATTGATATACAGATAGCTGTGTAGATATTTCCATGTTCATACAGATAGCCTTGTAGATATTTCCATGTTCATACAGATAGCGGTGTAGATATTTCCATGTTCATACAGATAGCGGTGTAGATATTTCCATGTTCATACAGATAGCGGTGTAAATATTTCCACGTTTATAGAGACAGCGTTGTAGATATTTCCATGTTTATAGAGATGGCGGTGTAGATATTTCCATGTTTATAGAGATGGCGGTGTAGTTATTTTCATGTTTATACAGATAGCGGTGTAGATATTTCCATGTTTACAGAGATGGCGGTGTAGATATTTTCATGTTTACACAGATGGCGGTGTAGATATTTCCACGTTTACACAGAGAGCGGTGTAGAGATTTCCATGTTTGCACAGATAGCGGTTTGGATATTTCCATGTTTATGCAGATAGCAGTGTAGATATTTCCATGTTTATAGAGATAGCGGTGCGGATATTTCCATGTTTATACAGATAGTTGGGCAGATATTTCCATGTTTATACAGATAGCGGTGTAGATATTCCCATCTTAATACAGATGGCGGTGTAGATATGTCCATGTTCGTACAGATGGCGGTGTAGATATTTCGAAGTTTATAGAGATAGCGCTGTAGGTATTTCCATATTTGTAGAGAAATCTGTGTAGGTATTTCCATGTATATGGAGATAGCTGTGTAGATATTTCCATCTTCATGCAGATAGTGCTGTAGATATTTCCATGTTCATCCAGATGCCGGTGGAGATATATCCATGCTCATACAGATGGCGGTGTAGATATTTCCATGTTCATACAGATTGCGGTGAAGATATTTCCATGTTCATACAAATGGCGGTGTAGATATTTCCATGTTCATAAAGATGGCGGTGTAGATATTTCCATGTTCATACAAATGGCGTTGTAGATATTTCCATGTTCATAGAGATGGCGGTGTAGATATTTCCATGTTTATACAGATAGCAGTGTAGATATTTCCATGTTTATAGAGATAGCAGTGTAGATATTTCCATTGATATACAGATACCTGTGTAGATATTTGCATGTTAATACAGATTGCTGTGTAGATATTTCCATGTTCATAAACATAGCGGTGTAGATATTTCCATGTTCATACATATAGCAGTGTAGATATTTCCATGTCCATACAGATAACGGTGTAGATATTTCCATGTTCATACAGTTAGCGGTGTAGATATTTCCATGTTCATACAGATGGCGGTGTAGATATTTACATGTTCATACAGATGGCGATGTAGATATTTCCATGTTTGTAAGGATGGCAGTGTAGATATTTCCTTGTTCATACAGGTGGCGGTGTAGACATTTCCATGTTTATACAGATAGCAGTGTAGATATTTCCATGGTTATAGAGATAGCAGTGTAGATATTTCCATTGATATACAGATAGCTGTGTAGATATTTGCATGTTCATACAGATAGCGGTGTAGATATTTCCATGTTCATACAGATAGCGGTGTAGATATTTCCATGTTCATACAGATAGCGGTGTAGATATTTCCATGTTCATACAGATAACGGTGTAGATATTTCCATGTTCAGATAGCGGTGTAGATATTTCCATGTTCATACAGTTAGCGGTGTAGATATTTCCATGGTCATACAGATGGCGGTATAGTTATTTACATGTTCATACAGATGACGGTGTAGATATTTCCATGTTCGTACAGATGGCGTTGTAGATATTTCCATATTCATAGAGACGGCGGTGTAGATATTTCCATGTTTATGCAGATAGCGGTATAGATATTTCCATGTTTATACAGATGGTGGTGTAGATATTTCCTTGTTTATAGACATGTCGGTCTAGATATTTCCATGTTTATAGAGATAGTGGTGTAGTTTTTTCCAACTTTATAGAGACAGCGTTGTAGATATTTCCATGTTTATACAGATAGCGGTGAAGATATTTCCATGTTTATACAGATAGCGGTGTAGATATTTCCATGTTTATACAGATAGCGGTGTAGGTATTTCCATGTTTATAGAGATAGAGGTGTAGATAATTCCAATTTTATACAGATAGCAGTGTAGATATTTCCACGTTCATACAGATAGCGGTGTAGATATTTCCACGTTTATAGGGATGTCGGTGTAGATATTTCCATATTCATACTGATGGCAGTGTAGATATTTCCATGTTTTTGGAGATGGCGGTGTAGATATTTTCATGTTTTCACACATGGCGGTGTAGATATTTCCATGTTCAAAGAGATGGCGGTGTATATATTTCCATGCTCATACAAAGGGCGGTGAAGATATTTCCGTGTTCATACAGATGGCGGTGTAGATATTTCCATGTTCATATAAATGACGGTGTAGATATTTCCATGTTCATAGAGATGGCGGTGTAGATATTTCCATGTTTATACAGATAGCAGTGTAGTTATTTCCATGTTTATAGAGATAGCAGCATAGATATTTCCATTCATATACAGATAGCTGTGTACATATTTGCATGTTCATACAGATAGCGGTGTAGATATTTCCATGTTCATACAGATAGCGGTGTAGATATTTCCATGTTCATACAGATAGCGGTGTAGTCATTTCCATGTTCATACAGTTAGCGTTGTAGATATTTCTATGTTCTTACAGATGGCGGTGTAGATATTTACATGTTCATACAGATGGCAGTGTAGATATTTCCATGTTCGTACAGATGGCGGTGTAGTTATTTCCATGTTCATAGAGATGGTGGCGTATATATTTCCATGTTTATGCAGATAGCGGTATAGATATTTCCATGTTTATACAGATGGTGGTGTAGATATTTCCATGTTTATAGAGATGGCGGTCTACATATTTCCATCTTTATAGAGATAGTGGTGTAGTTATTTCCAAGTTTATAGAGATGGCGTTTTAGATGTTTCCATGTTTATACAGATAGCGGTGAAGATATTTCCATGTTTATGCAGATAGCGTTGTAGATATTTCCATGTTTATACAGATAGTGGAGTAGACATTCCCATGTTTATAGACATAGTGGTGTAGATAATTCCAATTATATACAGATAGCAGTGAAGATATTTCCAAGTTCATACAGATAGCGGTGTAGATATTTCCACGTTTATAGAGATGGCGGTGTAGATATTTCCATGTTCATACAGATGGCGGTGTAGATATTTCCATGTTCATACAGATAGCGGTGTAGATATTTCCACGTTCATACAGATAGCGGTGTAGATATTTCCATGTTCATACAGATAGCGGTGTAGATAATTCCATGTTCATACAGATAGCGTTGTAGATATTACCATGTTTATACAGATAGCGGTGAAGATATTTCCATGTTTATACAGATAGCGGTGCGGATATTTAAATGTTTATACAGATAGCGGTGTAGATATGTCCATGTTTCTAGAGATAGTGGTGTAGATAATTCCAATTTTATACAGATAGAAGTGTAGATATTTCCAAGTTCATACAGATAGCGGTGTAGATATTTCCACGTTTATACAGATGGCGGTGTAGATATTTCCATGTTCATACAGATGGTGCTGTAGATATTTCCATGTTTGTAAAAATGGCGGTGTAGATTTTTTCAGGTTTAAACAGATGGCCGTGTAGATATTTCCATGTTAACACAGAAAGCGGTGTAGACATTTCCATGTTTACACAGATAGCGGTGTGGATATTTCCATGTTTATGCAGATAGCGGTGTAGATATTTCCATGTTTATACAGAAAGCGGTGCGGATATTTCCATGTTTATAGAGATAGTTGGGCAGATATTTCCATGTTTATACAGATAGTAGTGTAGATAATTCCATCTTAATGTAGATGGCGGTGAAGATATCTCCATGTTCGTGCAGATGGCGGTGTAGATATTTCCATGTTCATACAGATGGCAGTGTAGATATTTCGAAGTTTATAGAGATAGCGCAGTAGTTATTTCCATATTTATAGAGGAATCTGTGTAGATATGTCCTTCTATATGCAGATAGCTGTGTAGATATTTCCATGTTCATATAGATAGCGGTGTAGATATTTCCATGTTCATCCAGATGCCTGTGTAGATATATCCATGTTCTACAGATGGCGGTGTAGATATTTTCATGTTTACACAGATGGCGGTGTAGATATTTTCATGTTCATACAGATAGGGGTGTAGATATTTCCATGTTCATACAGATAGCGGTGTAGATATTTCCATGTTCATACAGATAGCGGTGTAGATATTTCCATGTTTAAACTGGTGGCAGTGTAGTTATTTCCATGTTTATAGAGATGGCGGTGTAGATATTTCCATGTTTATAGAGATAGTGGTGTAGATATTTCCATGTTTATGGAGATAGCGGTGTAGATATTTCCAATTTTATAAAGATAGCAGTGTAGATATTTCCATGTTCATACAGATAGCGGTGTAGACATTTCCATGTTTACACAGATAGCGTTGTAGATATTTACATGTTTATAGAGATAGCTGTGTAGATATTTCCATGTTTATACAGATAGTGGTGTAGATATTTCCGTGTTTACACAGATAGCGTTGTGGATGTTTCGAAGTTTATACTGATAGCGGTGTAGATATTTCCATGTTTATGCAGATTGCAGTGTAGATATTTCCATGTTCATACAGATGGCGGTGCAGATATTTCCATGTTCATACAGATGGTGATGTAGATATTTCCTTGTTTATAGAGATAGCGTTATAGTTATTTCCATGTTTATAGAGATAGCGCTATAGATATTTCCATGTATATACAGATAGCTGTGTGGATATTTCCATGTTCCTACAGATAGCGGTGTAGATATTTGCATGTTCATATAGATAGCGGTGTAGGTATTTCCATGTTCATACAGGTAGCGGTGTAGATAATTCCAAGTTTATACCGATAGCAGTGTAGATATTTCCATGTTTATACAGATAGCGGTGTAGATATTTCCATCTTAATTCAGATGGCGGTGTAGATATTTCCAAGTTCCTACAGATGGCGGTGTAGATATTTCCATGTTCATACAGATGGCGGTGTAGATATTTCCAAGATTATTGAGATAGCGGCGAAATTATTTCCGTGTTTATAGAGAATGCTCTGTAGATATTTCCATGTATATGCAGATAGCTATGTAGTTATTTCCATGTTCATACAGATAGCAGTGTAGATATTTCCTTGTTCATCCAGATGGCGGTGTAGATATATCCATGTTCATACAGATGGCGGTGAAGGTATTTCCATGTTCATACAGATGGCGGTGTAGATATTTCCATGTTTATAAAGATGGCGGTGTAGATATTTCCATGTTTACAGAGAGGTCGGTTTAGATATTTCCATGTTTACACAAATAGCGGTTTAGATATTTCCATGTTGATACCCATAGCGGTGTAGATATTTCCAAGTTTATAGAGATAGTGGTGTAGAGATTTCCATGTTTATAGAGATAGCGATGTAGACATTTCCAGGTTTATGCAGATAGCGGTATAGATATTTCCATGTTTATACAGATGGTGGGGTAGATATTTCCATGTTTATAGAGATGGCGGTCTAGATATTTCCATGTTTATAGAGATAGTGGTGTAGTTATTTCCAAGTTTATAGAGATAGCGTTGAAGATATTTCCATGTTTATAAAGACAGCGGTGAATTTATATCCATGTTTATATGGATAGCGGGGTAGATATTTCCACGTTTATACAGATAGCGGTGTAGATATTTACATGTTTATAGAGATGGCGGCCTACATATTTTCTTGTTTATACAGATAGCGCTGTAGATATTTCCTTGTTTATGGAGATAGCGGTGTAGATTATCCCAATTTTATACAGATAGCAGTATAGATATTTCCATGTTCATACAGATGTTGGTGTAGGTATTTACATGTTCTTACAGGTGGCGGTGTAGATATTTCCATGTTTATAGAGATAGTGGTGTAGATATTTCCATGTTTATGGAGATAGCGGTGTAGATATTTCCAATTTTATAAAGATAGCAGTGTAGATATTTCCATGTTCATACAGATAGCGGTGTAGACATTTCCATGTTTACACAGATAGCGTTGTAGATATTTACATGTTTATAGAGATAGCGGTGTAGATATTTCCATGTTTATACAGATAGTGGTGTAGATATTTCCGTGTTTACACAGATAGCGTTGTGGATGTTTCGAAGTTTATACTGATAGCGGTGTAGATATTTCCATGTTTATGCAGATTGCAGTGTAGATATTTCCATGTTCATACAGATGGCGGTGCAGATATTTCCATGTTCATACAGATGGTGATGTAGATATTTCCACGTTTATAGAGATAGCGTTATAGTTATTTCCATGTTTATAGAGATAGCGCTGTAGATATTTCCATGTATATACAGATAGCTGTGTGGATATTTCCATGTTCCTACAGATAGCGGTGTAGATATTTGCATGTTCATATAGATAGCGGTGTAGGTATTTCCATGTTCATACAGATAGCGGTGTAGATAATTCCAAGTTTATACCGATAGCAGTGTAGATATTTCCATGTTTATACAGATAGCGGTATAGATATTTCCATCTTAATTCAGATGGCGGTGTAGATATTTCCAAGTTCCTACAGATGGCGGTGTAGATATTTCCATGTTCATACAGATGGCGGTGTAGATATTTCCATGTTCTTAAACATGGCGGTGTAGATATTTCGATGTTCATACAGATAGCGATGTAGATATTTCCATTTCATACAGATGGCGGTGTAGATGTTTCCATGTTTGTAGAGATGGCGGTTTAGATATTTCCATGCTGATACACATAGCGGTGTAGAGATTTCCAAGTTTATAGAGATAGCGGCATGGATATTTCCCAGTTTATAGAGATAGCGGTGTAGATATTTCCATGTTTATAGAGATGGCGGTGTTGATATTTCCATGTTTATACAGATAGCGGTGTAGATATTTACATGTTTATAGAGATGGCGGTCTAGATATTTTCTTGTTTATACAGATAGCGGTGTAGATATTTCCATGTTTATTGAGATAGCAGTGTAGTTATTTCCAATTTTATACAGATAGTAGTGTAGATATTTCCATGTTCATACAGGTAGTGGTGTAGATATTTCCACGTTTATAGAGATGGCAGTGTAGATATTTCCATGTTCATACAGATGGCGTTGTAGATATTTTCATGTTTAGAGATGGAGGTGCAGATATTTCCATGTTTATACAGATGGCGGTGTAGATATTTCCACGTTTGTACAGATAGAGGTGTAGACATTTCCATGTTTACACTGATAGCAGTGTGGATATCTCCATGTGTATACAGATAGCGGTGTAGATATTTCCATGTTTATACAGATAGCGGTGCAGATATTTCCATCTTAATACAGATGGCGGTGTAGATATTTCCATGTTCCCACAGATTGCGGTGTAGATATTTCCATGTTCATTGAGATGGCGGTGTAGATATTTCCATGTTTATGCAGATAGCGGTATAGATATTTCCATGTTTATACAGATGGTCGTGTAGATATTTCCATGTTTATAGAGATGGCGGTGTAGATATTTTCATGTTTACACAGATGGCGGTATAGATATTTCCATGTTTACAGAGATAGCGGTGTAGACATTTCCATGTTTACACAGGTAGCGGTGTGGATATTTCCATGTTTATGCAGATAGCGGTGTAGATATTTGCATGTTCATACAGATAGCCGTGTAGATATTTCCATGTTTATACAGATAGCGGTGTAGATATTTCCATGTTCATACAGATAGCGGTGTAGATATTTCCATGTTCATACAGATAGCGGTGTAGATATTTCCATGTTCATACAGAAAGCGGTGTAGATGTTTCCATGTTTACACAGACAGTGGTGTAGACTTTTCTATGTTTACACAGATAGCGTAGATATTTACATGTTTATAGAGATAGCGGTGTAGCTATTTCCATGTTTACACAGGTAGCGGTGAAGATATTTCCATGTTTACACACATAGCGGTGTAGATATTTCCATGATTATACAGATAGCGGTGCAGATATTTCCATGTTTATACAGATAGCGGTGCAGATATTTCCATGATTATAAAGATAGCGGTGTAGATATTTCCATGTTTATACAGGTAGCGGTGTAGATAATTCCAAGTTTATACCGATAGCAGTGTAGATATTTTCATGTTTATACAGATAGCGGTGTAGATATTTCCATCTTAATACAGATGGCGGTGTAGATATTTCCAAGTTCCTACAGATGGCAGTGTAGATATTTCCATGTTCATACAGATGGCGGTGTAGGTATTTCCAAGATTATTGAGATAGCGGTGTAGTTATTTCCATGTTTATAGAGAATGCTCTTTAGATATTTCCATGTATATGCAGATAGCTGTGTAGTCATTTCCATGTTCATACAGATAGAGGTGTAGATATTTCCCTGTTCATCCAGATGGCGGTCTAGATATATCCATGTTCATACAGATGGCGGTGAAAGTATTTACATGTTCATACAGATGGCGGTGTAGATATTTCCATGTTTATAAAGGTGGCGTTGTAGATATTTCCATGTTTATACAGAGGTCGGTTTAGATATTTCCATGTTTACACAAATAGCGGTGTAGATATTTCCATGTTGATACACATAGCGGTGTAGATATTTCCAAGTTTATAGAGATAGTGGTGTAGATATTTCCATGTTTATAGAGATAGTGATGTAGACATTTCCATGTTTATGCAGATAGCGGTATAGATATTTCCATGTTTATACAGATGGTGGTGTAGTTATTTCCATGTTTATAGAGATGGCGGTCTAGATATTTCCATGTTTATAGAGATAGTGGTGTAGTTATTTCCAAGTTTATAGAGATAGCGTTGTAGGTATTTCCATGTTTATACAGACAGCGGTGAAGATATTTCCATGTTTATACGGATAGCGGGGTAGATATTTCCACGTCTATACAGATAGCGGTGTAGATATTTACATGTTTATGGAGATGGCGGCCTAGATATTTTCTTGTTTATACAGATAGCGGTGTAGATATTTCCTTGTTTATGGAGATAGCGGTGTAGATTATTCCGATTTTATACAGATAGCAGTGTAGATATTTCCATGTTCATACAGATAGCGGTGTAGACATTTCCAAGTTTATACAGATAGTGGTGTAGGTATTTCCATGTTTATACAGATAGCGGTGTAGCTATTTCCATCTCAATACAGATGGCGGTGTATATATTTCCATGTTCCTACAGATGGCGGCGTAGATATTTCCAAGTTTATAGAGATAGAGGTGTAGGTATTTCCATGTTTATGGAGAAAGCTGTGTAGATATTTGCATGTATATGCAGATAGCAGTGTAGATATTTCCATGTTCATACAGATAGCGGTGTAGATATTTACATGTTCATCGACGTGGCGGTGTGGATACATCCATGTTCATACAGATGGCGGTGAAGATATTTCCATCTTCATACATATGGCGGTGTAGATATTTCCATGTTGATACAAATGGCGGTGTAGATATTTCCATGTTCAAAGAGATCGCGGTGTAGATATTTCCATGTTCATACAGATTGTGGTGTAGATATTTCCATGTTCATCCAGACGGCGGTGTAGATATATCCATGTTCATACAGATGGCGGTGAAGATATTTGCATGTTCATACAGATGGTGGTGTAGATATTTCCATGTTCATACAAATGGCGGTGTAAATATTTGCATTTTCATAGCGATGGCGGTATAGATATTTCCATGTTTATACAGAGGGCGGTTTACATATTTCCAGGTTTACAGAGATAGCGGTGTAGATATTTCCATGTTGATACACATAGCGGTGTAGATATTTCCAACTTTAAAGAGATAGCGGTGTAGATATTTCTATTTTTATAGAGATAGCGTTGTAGATACTTCCATGTTTATACAGATAGCGGTATAGGTATTTCCATGTTTGTAGAAATAGTGGTGTAGTTATTTCCAAGTTCATGGAGATAGCGATGTAGATATTTCCATGTTTATACAGATAGCGGTGAAGATATTTACATGTTTATAGAGATGGCGGTCTAGATATTTTCTTGTTTATACAGATAGCAGTGTAGATATTTCCACCTTTATAGAGATGGCGGTGTAGGTATTTCTATGTTCATGCAGATGGCGGTGTAGATATTTAAATGATTTTAGAGATTTCGGTGTAGATATTTCCATGTTTATACAGATAGCGGTGTAGATATTTCCATATTTATACAGATGGCGGTGTAGATATTTCCATGTTTATATAGATATCGGTGTAGATATTTCCATGTTTCTTCAGATAGCGGTGTGGATATTTGCAACTTAATACAGATGGCGGTGTAGATATTTCCATGTTCATACAGATAGCGGTGTAGATATTTCCATGTTCATACAGGAAGCGGTGTAGATATTTCCATGTTCATTCAGATAGCGGTGTAGTTATTTCCATGTTTATGCAGATAGCGGTGTAGATATTTCCATGTTCATGCAGATGGTGGTGTAGATATTTCCATGTTTATACAGATAGCGGTGTAGATATT
Source organism: Gorilla gorilla gorilla (assembly GCF_029281585.2). NCBI lineage: Eukaryota > Metazoa > Chordata > Mammalia > Primates > Hominidae > Gorilla > Gorilla gorilla. Next base: position 131,178,753 of record NC_073242.2, read on the forward strand.
TGCATGTTAATAAAGATCGCCGTGTAGATATTTCCAACTTAGTACAGATGGCGTTGTAGATATTTCCATGTTCCTACAGATGGCAGTGTAGATGTTTCCATGTTCATACAAACGGTGGTGTAGATATTTCCATGTTTATTGAGATAGCGGTGTAGTTACTTCCTTGTTTATAGAGAAAGCTGAGTAGATATTTCCATGTATATGCAGTTAGCTGTGTAGATATATTCATGTTCATACAGATTGCAGTGTAGATATTTCCATGGTCATTCAGATAGCGGTGTAGATATTTCCATGTTCATACAGATAGCGGTGTATATATTTTCATCTTCATACTGGTAGGGATGTTCATATTTCCATGTTCATGCAGATGGCGTTGTAGATGCTTCCATGATCATCCAGATTGCAGTATAGATATTTCCATGTTCATACAAATGGCAGTGTAGATATTTCCATGTTCATAGAGATGGCGGTGTAGATATATCCATGTTCATAGAGATGGCCGTGTAGATATTTCCATGTTTATACAGATAGCAGTGTAGTTATTTCCATGTTTATAGAGATAGCAGTGTAGATATTTCCATTGATATACAGATAGCTGTGTAGATATTTGCATGTTCATACAGATTGCGGTGTAGATATTTCCATGATGATACAGATAGCGGTGTAGATATTTCCATGTTCATACAGATACGGGTGTAGATATTTCCATGTTCATACAAATGGCGGTGTAGATATTTCCATGTTCCTAGAGATGGCAGTGTAGATATTTCCATGTTTATACAGATAGCAGTGTAGATATTTCCAAGTTTATGGAGATAGCAGTGTAGATATTTCCATTGATATATAGATAGCTGTGTAGATATTTGCATGTTCCTTCAGATAGCGGTGTAGATATTTCCATGTTCATACAGACAGTGGTGTAGATATTTCCATGTTCATACAGATAGCGGTGTAGATATTTCCATGTTCATACAGACAGCGGTGTAGATATTTCCATGGTCATACAGATAGCAGTGTAGATATTTCCATGTTCATACAGTTAGCGGTATAGATAATTCCATGTATATGGAGATAGCTGTGTAGATATTTCTATGTTCATACAGATGGCGGTGTAGATATTTCCATGTTCTTACGGATGGCAATGTAGATATTTCCATGTTCATACAGGTGGCGGTGTAGATATTTCCATGTTTATACAGATAGCAGTATAGTTATTTCCATGTTTATTGAGATAGCAGTGTAGATATTTCCATTGATATACAGATAGCTGTGTAGATATTTCCATGTTTATACAGACAGCGGTGTAGATATTTCCATGTTCATACAGATAGCGGTGTAGATATTTCCATGTTCATACAGATAGCGCTGTAGATATTTCCATGTTCATACAGATAACGGTGTAGATATTTCCATGTTCACACAGATAGCGGTGAAGATATTTCCATGTTCATACAGTTAGCGGTGTAGATATTTCCATGTTCATACAGATGGCGGTGTAGATATTTACATGTTCATACAGATAGCGGTGTAGGTATTTCCATGTTCAAACAGATAGCAGTGTAGATATTTCCATGTTTATGTACTTGGCGTTGTTGATATTTTCATGTTTACACAGATTGCGGTGTAGATATTTCCATGTTTGCAAAGATAGCGGTGTAGACATTTCCATGTTTACACAGATAGCGGTGTGGATATTTCCATGTTTATGCAGATAGCGGTGTAGATATTTCCATGTTTATACAGATATCGGTGCGGATATTTCCGTGTTTATACAGATAGTTGGGCAGATATTTCCATGTTTATACAGATAGCTGTGTAGATATTTCCATCTTAATACAGATGGCGGTGTAGTTATGTCCATGTTCGTACAGATTGCGGTGTAGATATTTCCATGTTCGTAGAGATCGTGGTGTAGATATTTCGAAGTTTATAGAGATAGCGCTGCAGTTATTTCCATATTTATAGAGAAATCTGTGTAGGTATTTGCATGTATATGCAGATATCTCTGTAGTTATTTCCATGTTCATGCAGATAGCAGTGTAGATATTTCCATGTTCATCCAGATGCTGGTGTAGATATATCCATATTCATACTGATGGCGGTGAAGATATTTCCATGTTCATACAGATGGCGGTGTAGATATTTCCATGTTTATACAGATAGCGGTGTAGATATTTCCATGTTTATACAGATAGCAGTGTAGATATTTCCATGTTTATAGAGATAGTGGTGTAGATAATTCCAATTTTATACAGATAGCAGTGTAGATATTTCCAAGTTCATACAGATAGCGGTGTAGATATTTGCACGTTTATAGAGATGGCGGTGTAGATATTTCCGTGTTCATACAGATGGCGGTGTAGATATTTCCATGTTTATAGAGATGGCGGTGTAGATATTTTCATGTTTACACAGATGGCGGTGTAGATATTTCCATGTTTACACTTATAGCGGTGTAGACATTTCCATGTTTACACAGATAGCGGTGTGGATATTTCCATGTTTATGCAGATAGCGCTGTAGATATTTCCATGTTTATACAGATAGTGGTGCGGGTATTTCCATGTTTATACAGATAGTGGTGCAGATGTTTCCATGTTTATACAGATAGCGGTGTAGACATTTCCATCTTAATACAGATGGCGGTGTAGATATGTCCATGTTCGTACACATGGCGGTGTAGATATTTCCATGTTCATACAGATGGCAGTGTAGATATTTCGAAGTTTATAGAGATAGCGCTGTAGTTATTTCCATATTTATAGAGAAATCTGTGTAGATATTTCCATGTATATGCAGATAGCTGTGTAGATATTTCTATGTTCATGCAGATGGCGGTGTAGATATTTCCATGTTCATCCAGATGCCGGTGTAGATATATCCATGTTCATACAGATGGCGGTGATGATATTTCCATGTTCATACAGATGGCGGTGTAGATATTTCCATGTTCATACAAATGGCAGTGTAGATATTTCCATGTTCATAGAGATGGCGGTGTAGATATATCCATGTTCATAGAGATGGCCGTGTAGATATTTCCATCTTTATACAGAAAGCAGTGTAGTTATTTCCATGTTTATAGAGATAGCAGTGTAGATATTTCCATTGATATACAGATAGCTGTGTAGATATTTGCATGTTCATACAGATTGCGGTGTAGATATTTCCATGTTTATACAGATGGTGGTGTAGATATTTCCATGTTTATAGAGATGGCAGTCTAGATATTTCCATGTTTATAGTGATAGTGGTGTAGTTATTTCCAAGTTTATAGAGACAGCGTTGTAGATATTTCCGTGTTTATACAGATAGCAGTGAAGATATTTCCACGTTTATACAGATAGCGGTGTAGATATTTCCATGTTTATACAGATAGCAGTGTAGATATTTCCATGTTTATAGAGATAGTGGAGTAGATAATTCCAATTTTATACAGATAGCAGTGTAGATATTTCCAAGTTCATACAGATAGCGGTGTAGATATTTGCACGTTTATAGAGATGGCGGTGTAGATATTTCCATGTTCATACAGATGGCGGTGTAGATATTTCCATGTTTATAGAGATGGCGGTGTAGCTATTTCCAAGTTTACACTGATAGCGGTGTAGACATTTCCATGTATACACAGAGAGCAGTGTGGATATTTCCATGTTTATTCAGATAGCGGTGTAGATATTTCCATGTTTATACAGATAGCAGTGCGGTTATTTCCATGTTTATACAGATAGTGGTTCAGATATTTCCATGTTTATACAGATAGCGGTGTAGACATTTCCATCTTAATACATATGGCGGTGTAGATATGTCCATGTTCGTACAGATGGCGATTTAGATATTTCCATGTTCATACAGATGGCAGTGTAGATATTTCGAAGTTTATAGAGATAGCGCTGTAGTTATTTCCATATTAATTGAGAAATCTGTGTAGATATTTCCATGTATATGCAGATAGCTGTGTAGATATTTCTATGTTCATGCAGATGGCGGTGTAGATATTTCCATGTTCATCCAGATGCCGGTGTAGATATTTCCATGTTCATACAGATGGCGGTGATGATATTTCCATGTTCATACAGATGGCCGTGTAGATATTTCCATGTACATACAAATGGCGGTGTAGATATTTCCATGTTCATAGAAATGGCGGTGTAGATGTTTCCATGTTCATAGAGATGGCGGTGTAGATATTTCCATGATTATACAGATAGCAGTGCAGTTATTTCCATGTATATAGAGATAGCAGTGTAGTTATTTCCATTGATATACAGATAGCTGTGTAGATATTTCCATGCTCATACAGATAGCAGATAGATATTTCCATGTTGATACAGATAGCGGTGTAGATATTTCCATGTTCATACAGATAGCTTTGTAGATATTTCCATGTTCATACAGATAGCGGTGTAGATATTTCCATGTTCATACAGATAGTAGTGTAGGTATTTCCATGTTTATACAGATAGCAGTGTAGATATTTCCATGTTGATAGAGATAGCAGTGTAGATATTTCCATTGATATACAGATAGCTGTGTAGATATTTGCATATTCATTCAGATAGCAGTGTAGATATTTCCATGTTAATACAGACAGTGGTGTAGATATTTCTATGTTCATACAGATAGCGGTGTAGATATTTCCATGTTCATACAGATAGCGGTGTAGATATTTCCATGTTCATACAGATAGCATTGTAGATATTTCCACGTTCATACAGTTAGCGGTATAGATATTTCCATGTTCATCCAGATGCCGGTGTAGATATATCCATGTTCATACAGATGGCGGTTAAGATATTTCCATGTTCATACAGATGGCGGTGTAGATATTTCCATGTTCATACAGACAGCGGTGTAGATATTTCCATGGTCATACAGATAGCAGTGTAGAGATTTCCATGTTCATACAGTTAGCGGTATAGATATTTCCATGTTCATATAGATGGCGGTGTAGATACTTACATGTTCATACAGATGGCGGTGTAGATATTTCCATGTTCTTCCGGATGGCAATGTAGATATTTCCATGTTCATACAGGTGGCGGTGTAGATATTTCCATGTTTATACAGATAGCAGTATAGTTATTTCCATGTTTATTGAGATAGCAGTGTAGATATTTCCAATGATATACAGATAGCTTTGTAGATATTTCCATGTTTATACAGACAGCGGTGTAGATATTTCCATGTTCATACAGATAGCGGTGTAGATATTTCTATGTTCATACAGATAGCGCTGTAGATATTTCCATGTTCATACTGATAACGGTGTAGATATTTCCATGTTCATACAGATAGCGGTGTAGATATTTCCATGTTCATACAGTTGGCGGTGTAGATATTTCCATGTTCATACAGATGGCGGTGTAGATATTTACATGTTCATACAGATGGCGGTGTAAATATTTCCATGTTCGTACAGATGGCGGTGTAGATATTTCCATGTTCATAGAGATGGCGGTGTAGATATTTCCATGTTTATGCAGATAGCGGTATAGGTATTTCCATGTTTATACAGATGGTGGTGTAGATATTTCCATGTTTATAGAGATGGCAGTCTAGATATTTCCATGTTTATAGTGATAGTGGTGTAGTTATTTCCAAGTTTATAGAGACAGCGTTGTAGATATTTCCGTGTTTATACAGATAGCAATGAAGATATTTCCACGTTTATATAGATAGCGGTGTAGATATTTCCATGTTTATACAGATAGCAGTGTAGATATTTCCATGTTTATAGAGATAGTGGTGTAGATAATTCCAATTTTATACAGATAGCAGTGTAGATATTTCCAAGTTCATACAGATAGCGGTGTAGATATTTCCACGTTCATAGAGATGGCGGTGTAGATATTTCCATGTTCATACAGATGGCGGTGTAGATATTTCCATGTTTATAGAGATGGCGGTGTAGCTATTTCCAAGTTTACACTGATAGCGGTGTAGACATTTCCATGTATACCCAGAAAGCAGTGTGGATATTTCCATGTTTATTCAGATAGCGGTGTAGATATTTCCATGTTTATACAGATAGCGGTGCGGTTATTTCCATGTTTATACAGATAGTGGTGCAGATATTTCCATGTTTATACAGATAGCGGTGTAGACATTTCCATCTTAATACAGATGGCGGTGTAGATATGTCCATGTTCGTACAGATAGCGGTTTAGATATTTCCATGTTCATACAGATGGCAGTGTAGATATTTCGAAGTTTATAGAGATAGCGCTGTAGTTATTTCCATATTAATTGAGAAATCTGTGTAGATATTTCCATGTATATGCAGATAGCTGTGTAGATATTTCTATGTTCATGCAGATGGCGGTGTAGATATTTCCATGTTCATCCAGATGCCGGTGTAGATATTTCCATGTTCATACAGATGGCGGTGATGATATTTCCATGTTCACACAGATGGCGGTGTAGATATTTCCATGTTCATCCAGATGCCGGTGTAGATATTTCCATGTTCATACAGATGGCGGTGATGATATTTCCATGTTCATACAAATGGCGGTGTAGATATTTCCATGTTCATAGACATGGCGGTGTAGATGTTTCCATGTTCATAGAGATGGCGGTGTAGATATTTCCATGTTTATACAGATAGCAATGCAGTTATTTCCATGTATATAGAGATAGCAGTGTAGTTATTTCCATTGATATACAGATAGCTGTGTAGATATTTCCATGCTCATACAGATAGCGGATAGATATTTCCATGTTGATACAGATAGCGGTGTAGATATTTCCATGTTCATACACATAGCTTTGTAGATATTTCCATGTTCATACAGATAGCGGTGTAGATATTTCCATGTTCATACAGATAGTGGTGTAGGTATTTCCATGTTTATGCAGATAGCAGTGTAGATATTTCCATGTTTATAGAGATAGCAGTGTAGATATTTCCATTGATATACAGATAGCTGTGTAGATATTTGCATATTCATTCAGATAGCAGTGTAGATATTTCCATGTTAATAGAGACTGTGGTGTAGATATTTCCATGTTCATACAGATAGCGGTGTAGATATTTCCATGTTCATACAGATAGCGGTGTAGATATTTCCATATTCATACAGATAGCATTGTAGATATTTCCACGTTCATACAGTTAGCGGTATAGATATTTCCATGTTCATCCAGATGCCGGTGTAGATATATCCATGTTCATACAGATGGCGGTTAAGATATTTCCATGTTCATACAGATGGCGGTGTAGATATTTCCATGTTCATGCAAGTGGCGGTGTAGATATTTCCATGTTCATAGACATGGCGGTGTAGATATATCCATGTTCATACAAATGGCGTTGTAGATATTTCCATGTTCCTAGAGATGGCGGTATAGATATTTCCATGTTTATACAGATAGCAGTGTAGTTATTTCCATGTTTATAGAGATAGCAGTTTAGATATTTCCATTGATATACAGATAGCTGTGTAGATATTTGCATGTTCATACAGATAGCGGTGTAGATATTTCCCTGTTCATACAGACAGTGGTGTAGATATTTCCATGTTCATACAGATAGCGGTGTACATATTTGCATGTTCATACAGATAGCGGTGTGGATAGTTCCATGTTCATACAGATAGCGGTGTAGATATTTCCATGTTCATACAGTTAGCGGTGTAGATATTTCCATGTTCATACAGATGGCGCTGTATATATTTACATGTTCATACAGATGGCGGTGTAGATATTTCCATGTTCGAACGGATGGCAGTGTAGTTATTTCCATGTTTATAGAGATAGCAGTGTAGATATTTCCATTGATATACTGATGGCTGTGTAGATATTTGCATGTTCATACAGATAGCGGTGTAGATATTTCCATGTTCGTACGGATGGCAGTGTAGATATTTCCTTGTTCATGTAGGTTGCGGTGTAGATATTTCCATGTTTATACACATAGCAGTGTAGTTACTTCCATGATTATAGAGATAGCAGTGTAGATATTTCCATTGATATACAGATAGCTTTGTAGATATTTACATGTTCATACAGATAGCCGTGTAGATATTTCCATGTTCATACAGATAGCGGTGTAGATATTTCCATGTTCATACAGATAGCGGTGTAGATATTTCCATGTTCATACAGATAACGGTGTAGATATTTCCATGTTCATACGGATAGCGGTGTAAATATTTCCAACTTTATATAGATAGCGGTGTAGATATTTCCATCTTTATAGAGATAGCAGTGTAGATATTTCCAGTGATATGCAGATAGCGGTGGAGATATTTCCATGTTCATACAGATAGCGGTGTAGATATTTCCATGTTCATACAGATAGCGGTGCAGATATTTCCATGTTCATAAAGATAGCGGTGTAGATATTTCCATGTTTATACAGATGGCAGTGTAGTTATTTCCATGTTTATAGAGATGGCGGTGTAGATATTTCCATGTTTATAGAGATAGTGGTGTAGTTATTTCCAAGTTTATAGAGAGATCGGTGTAGATATTTCCATGTTTATACTGATAGCGGTGTAGATATTTACATGTTTATAGAGATGGCGGTCTAGTTATTTTCTTGTTTATACAGAAAGCAGTTAAGATATTTCCATGTTTATGGAGATAGCGGTGTAGATATTTCCATGTTCATACAGATAGCAGTGTAGACATTTCCATGTTTACACTGATAGCGTTGTAGATATTTACATGTTTATAGAGATAGCGGTGTAATTATTTCCATGTTTATACAGATAGTGGTGTAGATATTTCCATGTTTACACAGATAGCGGTGTGGATATTTCCAAGTTTATGCAGATAGCGGTATTGATATTTCCATGTTTATACAGATGGTGGTGTAGATATTTCCATGTTTATTGAGATGGTGGTGTAGTTATTTCCAAGTTTATAGAGATACTGTTGAAGATATTTTCATGTTCATACAGACAGCGGTGAAGATATTTCCATGTTTATACGGATAGCGGGGTAGATATTTCCACATTTATACAGATAGCGGTGTAGATATTTACATGTTTATAGAGATAGCGGCCTAGATATTTTCTTGTTTATACAGATAGCGGTGTAGATATTTCCTTGTTTGTGGAGATAGTGGTGTAGATAAATCCAATTTTATACAGATAGCAGTGTAGATATTTCCATGTTCATACAGGTAGCGGTGTAGACATTTCCAAGTTTATACAGATAGTGGTGTAGGTATTTCCATGTTTATACAGATAGCGGTGTAGATATTTCCATCTCAAGACAGATGGCGGTGTATATATTTCCACGTTCCTACAGATGGCGGTGTAGATATTTCCATGTTGATACACATAGCGGTGTAGATATTTCCAAGTTTACAGAGATAGCGGGGTAGATATTTCCATGTTTATGCAGATAGCTGTGTAGATATTTCCATGTTCATTCAGATAGCGGTGTAGATATTTACATGATCATCGACATGCCGTTGTAGATACATCCATGTTCATACAGATGGCGGTGAAGGTATTTTCATGTTCATACATATGGTGGTGTAGATATTTCCATGTTCATACAAATGGCAGTGTAGATATTTCCATGTTCAAAGAGATGGCGGTGTAGATATTTCCATGTTGATACACAAAACGGTGTAGATATTTCCAACTTTATAGAGATAGCGGTGTAGATATTTCTATGTTTATAGAGATAGCGTTGTAGATATTTCCATGTTTATACAGATAGCGGTATAGGTATTTCCATGTTTGTAGAAATAGTGGTGTAGTTATTTCCAAGTTCATAGAGATAGCGATGTAGATTTTTCCATGTTTATACAGATAGCGGTGAAGATATTTCCATGTTTATACAGGTAGCGGTGTAGATATTTCCATGTTTATACAGATAGCGGTTTAGATATTTACAAGTTTAAAGAGATGGTTGTCTAGATATTTTCTTGTTTATACAGATAGCGGCATAGATATTTCCATGTTCATACAGATAGCGGTGTAGATATTTCCACCTTTATAGAGATGGTGGTGAAGATATTTCCATGTTCATACAGATGGCGGTGTAGATATATCCATGTTCATACAGATGCCAGTGAAGATATTTCCATGTTCATACAGATGGAGGTGTAGCTATTTCCATATTTATAGAGATGGTTGTGTAGATATTTCCAAGTTTATACAGAGGGCGGTTTAGACATTTCCATGTTTACAGAGATAGCGGTGTAGATATTTCCATTTTGATACACAAAGCGGTGTAGATATTTCCAACTTTATAGAAATAGCGGTGTAGATATTTCTATGTTTATAGAGATAGCGTTGTAGATATTTCCATGTTTATACCGATAGCGGTATAGGTATTTCCATGTTTGTAGAAATAGTGGTGTAGTTATTTCCAAGTTCATAGAGATAGCGATGTACATATTTCCATGTTTATACAGATAGCGGTGTAGATATTTCCATGTTTATACAGATAGCGGTGTAGATATTTACATGTTTATAGAGATGGTGGTCTAGATATTTTCCTGTTTATACAGATAGCGGCGTAGATATTTCCATGTCCATACAGATAGCGGTGTAGATATTTCCACTTTTATAGAGATGGCAGTGTAGATATTTCCATGTTCATACAGATGGCGGTGTAGATATTTCCATGTTTTTAGAGATTTCGGTGTAGATATTTCCATGTTTATACAGATAGCGGTGTAGATATTTCCATGTTTATACAGATATCGGTTTAGATATTTCCCTGTTTCTTCAGATAGCGGTGTGGATATTTGCATCTTAATACAGATGGCGGTGTAGATATTTCCATGTTCATACAGATGGCGGTGCAGGTATTTCCATGTTCATACAGATGGCGGTGTATATATTTACAGTTTTATAGAGATAGCGGTGTAGTTATTTCCATGTTTATAGAGATAGCGGTGTAGAATTTTCCATGTCTATACAGATAGCTATGTAGATATTTCCATGTTCATACAGATAGCGATGTAGATATTTCCCTGTCCATCCAGATGGTGGTGTAGATATATCCATGTTCATACAGAGGGCGGTGAAGGTATTTCCATGTTCATACAGAAGGCGGTGTAGATATTTCCATGTTTATAAAGATGGCGGTGTAGATTTTTCCATGTTTATACAGAGGTCGGTTTAGATATTTCCATGTTTACACAAACAGCGGTGTAGATATTTCCATGTTGATACACATAGCGGTGTAGATATTTCCAAGTTTATAGAGATAGCGGTGTAGATATTTGCATCTTAATACAGATGGCGGTGTAGAAATGTCCATGTTCGTACAGATTGCGGTGTAGATAATTCCATGTTCATACACATGGCGGTGTAGATATTTCCATGTTCATAGAGATGGCGGTGTAGATATTTCCATGTTTATACAGATAGCAGTGTAGTTATTTCCATGGTTATAGAGATAGCAGTGTAGATATTTCTATTGATATACAGATAGCTGTGTATATATTTGCATGTTCATACAGATAGCTGTGTAGATATTTCGATGTTCATAAAGATAGCGGTGTAGACATTTCCATGTTCATACAGATAGCGGTGTAGATATTTCCATGTTCATACAGATAGCGGTGTAGATATTTCCATGTTCATACAGATAGCGGTGTAGATATTTCCATGTTCATACAGTTAGCGGTGTAGATATTTCCATGTTCATACAGATGGCGGTGTAGATATTTACATGTTCATACAGATGGCGGTGTAGATATTTCCATGTTCGTACGGATGGCAGTGTAGATATTTCCATGTTCATACAGGTGGCGGTGTAGATATTTCCATGTTTATACAGATAGCAGTGTAGTTATTTCCATGTTTATAGAGATAGCTGTGTAGATATTTCCATTGATATACAGATAGCTGTGTAGATATTTGCATGTTCATACAGATAGCGCTGTAGATATTTCCATGTTCATACAGATAGCGGTTTAGATATTTCCATGTTCATACAGATAGCGGTGTAGATATTTCCATGTTCATACAGTTAGCGGTGTAGATATTTCCATGTTCATACAGATGGCGGTGTAGATATTTACATGTTCATACAGATGGCGGTGTAGATATTTCCATGTTCGTACAGATGGTGGTGTAGATATTTCCATGTTCATAGAGATGGTGACGTAGATATTTCCATGTTTATGCAGATAGCGGTATAGATATTTCCATGTTTATACAGATTGTGGTGTAGATATTTCCATGTTTATAGAGATGGGGGTCTAGATATTTCCATGTTTATAGAGATTGTGGTGTAGTTATTTCCAAGTTTATAGAGATGGCGTTGTAGATATTTCCATGTTCATACAGATTGCGGTGAAGGTATTTCCATTTTTATACAGATAGCGGTGTAGATATTTCCAGGTTTATACAGATAGCGGTGCAGATATTTCCACGTTTATAGAGATGGCGGTGTAGATATTTCCATGTTTATAGAGATGGCGGTGTAGATATTTCCATGTTTATAGAGATGGCTTTGTAGATACTTTCATATTTACACAGATGGCGGTATAGATATTTCCATGTTTACACAGATAGCGGTGTGGATATTTCCATGTTTATGCAGATAGCGTTGTGGATATTTCCATGTTTATACAGATAGCGGTGCGGATATTTCCATGTTTGTACAGATAGTTGGGCAGATATTTCCACGATTATACAGATAGCGGTGTAGATATTTCCATCTTAATACAGATGGCGGTGTAGATATGTCCATGATCATACAGATGGCGGTGTAGATATTTCGAAGCTTATAGAGATAGCGCTGTGGTTATTTCCATATTTATAGAGAAATCTGTGTAGATATTTCCATGTATATGCAGACAGCTGTGTAGATATTTCCATGTTCCTGCAGATAGCAGTGAAGATATTCCCATGTTCATCCAGATGCCGGTGTAGACATATCCATGTTCATACAGATGGCGGTGAAGATATTTCCATGTTCATACAGATGGCGGTGTAGATAATTCCATGTTCATACAAATGGCGGTGTAGATATTTCCATGTTCATAGAGATGGCGGTGTAGATATTTCAATGCTCATTCAAATGGCGGTGTAGATATTTCCATGTTCATAGAGATGGCGGTGTAGATATTTCCATGTTTATACAGATAGCAGTGTAGTTATTTCCATGGTTATAGAGATATCAGTGTAGATATTTCCACTGATATACAGATAGCTGTGTAGATATTTGCATATTCATACAGATAGCTGTGTAGATATTTCCATGTTCATAAAGATAGCGGTGTAGATATTTCCATGTTCATACAGAGAGCGGTGTAGATATTTCCATGTTCATACAGATAGCGGTGTAGATATTTCCATGTTCATACAGATAGCAGTGTAGATATTTCCATGTTCATACAGATAGCGGTGTAGATATTTCCATGTTCATACAGATAGCGGTGTAGATATTTACATGTTCATAGAGATGGTGGCGTAGATATTTCCAATTTCATGCAGATAGCGGTATAGCTATTTCCTTGTTTATACAGATGGTGGTGTAGATATTTCCATGTTGATAGAGATGGTGGTCTAGATATTTCCAAGTTTATAGAGATAGTGGTGTAGTTATTTCCAAGTTTATAGAGACGGCGTTGTAGGTATTTCCATGTTTATACAGATAGCGGTGTAATTATTTCCATGTTTATACAGATAGCGGTGTAGATATTTCCAGGTTTATACAGATAGTGGTGTAGATATTTCCATGTTTATAGAGATAGTGGTGTAGATAATTCCAATTTTATACAGATAGCAGTGTAGATCTGTCTAAGTTTATTCAGATAACGGTGTAGATATTTCCACGTTTATAGAGATGGCGGTGTAGATATTTCCATGTTCGTACAGATGGCGGTGTAGATATTTCCATGTTTATGCAGATAGCGGTATAGATATTTCCATGTTTATACTGATAGTGGTGTAGATATTTCCATGTTTATAGAGATGGCGGTCTAGATATTTCCATGTTTATAGAGATAGTGGTGCAGTTATTTCCAAGTTAATAGAGACAGCGTTGTAGATATTTCCATGTTTATACAGATAGCGGTGAAGATATTTCCATGTTTATACAGATAGCGGTGGAGATATTTCCATATTTATACAGATAGCGCTGTAGATATTTCCATGTTTAAAGAGATAGTGGTGTAGATAATTCCAATTTTATACACATAGCAGTGTAGATATTTCCAAGTTCATACAGATAGCAGTGTAGATATTTCCACGTTTATAGGGATGGCAGTGTAGATATTTCCATGTTCATACAGATGGCTGTGTAGGTATTTCCATGTTTATAGAGATGGCGGAGTAGATATTTTCATGTTTACACAGATGGCGGTGTAGATATTTCCATGTTTACACAGATAGCGGTGTGGATATTTCCATGTTTATGCAGATAGCGGTGAGGATATTTCCATGTTTATACAGATAGTGGTGTAGTTATTTCCATGTTCATACAGATAGCGGTGTAGATATTTCCATGTTCATACAGATAGCAGTGTAGATATTTCCATGTTCATAGAGATAGCGGTGTAGATATTTCCATGTTCATACAGTTAGCGGTGTAGATATTCCCATGTTCATACAGATCTCGGTGTAGATATTTACATGTTCATACAGATGGCGGTGTAGATATTTCCATGTTCGTACGGATGGCAGTGTAGATATTTCCATGTTCATACAGGTGGCGGTGTAGATATTTGCATGTTTTTACAGATAGCAGTGTAGATGTTTCCATGTTTATAGAGATAGCAGTATAGATATTTCCGTTGATATACGGATAGCTTTGTAGATATTTGCATGTTAATACAGATATCCGTGTAGATATTTCCATGTTCATACAGATAGCGGTGTAGATATTTCCATGTTCATACAGATAGCGGTGTAGATATTTCCATGTTCATACAGATAACAGTGTAGATATTTCCATGTTCATACAGATAGCGGTGTAGGTATTTCCATGTTCATACAGTTAGCGGTGTAGATATTTCCATGTTCATACAGATGGCGGTGTAGACATTTACATGTTCATACAGATGGCGCTGTAAATATTTCCATGTTCATACAGATGGAGGTGTAGATATTTCCATGTTCGTATGGATGGCAGTGTAGATATTTCCATGTTCATACAGGTGGCGGTGTAGATATTTGCATGTATTTACAGATAGCAGTGTAGTTATTTCCATGGTTATAGAGATAGCAGTGTAGATATTTCCATTGATATACAGATAGCTGTGTAGATATTTGCATGTTCTTACAGATAGCGGTGTAGATATTTCCATGTTCATATAGATAGCGGTGTAGATATTTCCATGTTCATACAGATAGCGGTGTAGATATTTCCATGTTCATACAGATAACGGTGTAGATATTTCCATGTTCATACAGATAGCGGTGTAGATATTTCCATGTTCATACAATTAGCGGTGTAGATATTTCCATATTCATACACATGGCGGTGTAGATATTTATATGTTCATACGGATGGCGGTGTAGATATTTCCATGTTCGTGCAGATGGCGGTGTAGATATTTCCATGTTCATAGAGATGGCGGCGTAGATATTTCCATGCTCATACAAATGGTGGTGTCTATATTTCCATGTTCATAGAGATGGCGGTGTAGATATTTCCATGTTCATAGAGATGGCGGTGTAGATATTTCCGTGTTTATGCAGATAGCCGTATAGATAGTTCCATGTTTGTACAGATGGTGGTGTAGATATTTCCATGTTTATAGAGATGGCGGTCTAGATATTTCCATGTTTATTGAGATAGTGGTGTAGATTTTTCCAAGTTTATAGAGACAGCATTGTAGATATTTCCATGTTTATACCGATAGCTGTGAAGATATTTCCATGTTTATACAGATAGCGGTGTAGATATTTCCATATTTATACAGATAGCGGTGTAGATATTTCCATGTTTATAGAGATAGTGGTGTAGATAATTCCAATTTTATACAGATAGCAGTGTAG
The DNA here is from genome assembly GCF_029281585.2 of Gorilla gorilla gorilla. Lineage (NCBI taxonomy): Eukaryota > Metazoa > Chordata > Mammalia > Primates > Hominidae > Gorilla > Gorilla gorilla. The sequence goes on from NC_073242.2 coordinate 131,194,682, forward strand.
ATATTTCCAAGTACATACAGATAGCGGTGTAGATATTTCCACGTTTATAGGGATGGCGGTGTAGATATTTCCATGTTCATACAGATGGCAGTGTAGATATTTCCATGTTTATAGACTTGGCGTTTTTGATATTTTCATATTTACACAGATTGCGTTGTAGATATTTCCATGTTTGCAAAGATAGCGGTGTAGACATTTCCATGTTTACACAGATAGCGGTGTGGATATTTCCATGTTTATGCAGATAGCGGTGTAGATATTTCCATGTTCATACAGATAGCGGTGTAGATATTTCCATGTTAATACAGATAGCGGTGTAGATATTTCCATCTTTATACAGATGGCAGTGAAGATATTTCCATGTTCATACAGATGGCGGTGTAGATATTTCCATGTTCATACAAATAGCGGTGTAGATATTTCCATGTTCATAGAGATGGCAGTTTAGATATTTCCATGTTCCTACAATTGGCAGTGTAGATATTTCCATGTTCATAGAGATGGCGGTGTAAATATTTCCATGTTTATACAGATAGCAGTGTAGTTATTTCCATGTTTATAGAGAAAGCGGTGTAGATATTTCCATTGATATACAGATAGCTGTGTAGATATTTGCATGTTCATACAGATAGCGGTGTAGATATTTCCATGTTCATACAGACAGTGTTGTAGATATTTCCATGTTCATACAGATAGCGGTGTAGTTATTTCCATGTTCATACAGATAACTCTGTAGATATTTCCATGTTCATACAGTTAGCGGTGTAGTTATTTCCATGTTCATACAAATAGCGGTGTAGATATTTCCATGTTCATACAGTTAGCGGTGTAGATATTTCCATGTTCATGCGGATTACGGTGTAGATATTTACATGTTCATACAGATAGCGGTGTAGATATTTCCATGTTCATACAGATAGCGGTGTAGATATTTCCATGTTCATACAGATAGCGGTGTAGATATTTCCATGTTCAGATAGCGGTTTAGATATTTCCATGTTTATAGAGATGGCGGTGTAGATATTTTCATGTTTACACAGATGGCGGTGTTGATATTTCCATGTTTACACAGATAGCAGTGTGGATATTTCCATGTTTATGCAGATAGTGGTGTAGATATTTCCATGTTTATACAGATAGCGGTGCGGATATTTCCATGTTTATACAGATACTGGTGCAGATATTTCTATGTTCGTACAGATAACGGTGTAGATATTTCCATGTTCATACAGATAGCGGTGTAGATATTTCCCTAGTCATACTGTTAGCGGTGTAGATATTTCCATGTTCATACAGATGGCGGTGTAGATATTTACATGTTCATACAGATGGCGGTGTAGATATGTCCATGTTCATACAGATGGCGGTGTAGATATTTCCATGTTCATAGAGATGTCGGTGTAGATATGTCCATGTTTATGCAGATAGCGGTATAGATATTTCCATGTTTATACTGATGGTGGTGTAGATATTTCCATGTTTATAGAGATGGCGGCCTAGATATTTCTATGTATATAGAGATAGTGGTGTAGTTATTTCCAAGTTTATAGAGTCAGAGTTGTAGATATTTCCATGTTTATACAGATAGCGGTGAAGTATTTCCATGTTTATACAGATAGTGGTGTAGATATTTAAATGTTTATACAGATAGCTTTGTAGATATTTCCATGTTTATAGAGATAGTGGTGTAGATAATTCCAATTTTATACAGATAGCAGTGTAGATATTTCCAAATTCATACAGATAGCGGTGTAGATATTTCTACGTTTATACAGATGGCGGTGTAGATATTTCCATGTTGCTACAGATGGCGCTGTAGATATTTCCATCTTTATAGAGATGGCAGTGTAGACATTTTCATGTTTACACAGATTGCGGTGTAGACATTTCCATGTTTACACAGGTAGCGGTGTGGATATTTCCATGTTTATGCAGATAGCGGTGTAGATATTTCCATGTTTATACAGATAGCGGTGCGGATATTTCCATGTTTATACAGATAGTTGGGCAGATATTTCCATGTTTATACAGATAGCAGTGTAGATATTTCCATCTTAATACAGATGGCGGTGTACATATTTCCATGTTCATAGAGATAGCAGTGTAGATATTTCCATTGATATACAGATAGCTGTGTAGATATTTGCATGTTCATACAGATAGCGGTGTAGATATTTCCATGTTCATATAGATAGCGGTGTAGATATTTCCATGTTCATACAAATAGCGGTGTAGATATTTCCATGTTCATACAGTTAGCGGTGTATATATTTCCATGTTCATGCGGATTACGGTGTAGATATTTACATGTTCATACAGATAACGGTGTAGATATTTCCATGTTCATACAGATAGCGGTGTAGGTATTTCCATGTTCATACAGTTAGAGGTGTAGATATTTCCATGTTCATACAGATGGCGGTGTAGACATTTACATGTTCATACAGATGGCGGTGTAAATATTTCCATGTTCATACAGATGGCGGTGTAGATATTTCCATGTTCATAGAGATGGCGGTGTAGATATTTCCATGCTCATACAAATGGCGGTGTAGATATTTCCATGTTCATAGAGATGGCGGTGTAGATATTTCCATGTTTATACAGATAGCAGTGTAGTTATTTCCATGGTTTTAGAGATAGCAGTGTAGATATTTCCATTGATATACAGATAGCTGTGTAGATATTTGCATGTTCATACAGATAGCTGTGTAGATATTTCCATGTTCATACAGATAGCGGTGTAGATATTTCCATGTTCATACAGATAACGGTGTAGATATTTCCATGTTCAGATAGCGGTGTAGATATTTCCATGTTCATAGAGATGGCGGCGTAGATATTTCCATGTTTATGCAGATAGCGGTATAGGTATTTTCATGTGTATACAGAAGGTGGTGTGGATATTTCCATGTTTATAGAGATGGCGGTCTAGATATTTCCATGTTTATAGAGATAGTGGTGCAGTTATTTCCAAGTTAATAGAGACAGCGTTGTAGATATTTCCATGTTTATACAGATAGCGGTGAAGATATTTCCATGTTTATACAGATAGCGGTGGAGATATTTCCATGTTTATACAGATAGCCGTGTAGATATTTGCATGTTTAAAGAGATAGTGGTGTAGATAATTCCAATTTTATACACATAGCAGTGTAGATATTTCCAAGTTCATACAGATAGCAGTGTAGATATTTCCACGTTTATAGGGATGGCGGTGTAGATATTTCCATGTTCATACAGATGGCTGTGTAGGTATTTCCATGTTTATAGAGATGGCGGAGTAGATATTTTCATGTTTACACAGATGGCGGTGTAGATATTTCCATGTTTACACAGATAGCGGTGTGGATATTTCCATGTTTATGCAGATAGCGGTGAGGATATTTCCATGTTTATACAGATAGTGGTGTAGTTATTTCCATGTTCATACAGATAGCGGTGTAGATATTTCCATGTTCATACAGATAGCAGTGTAGATATTTCCATGTTCATAGAGATAGCGGTGTAGATATTTCCATGTTCATACAGTTAGCGGTGTAGATATTCCCATGTTCATACAGATGTCGGTGTAGATATTTACATGTTCATACAGATGGAGGTGTAGATATTTCCATGTTCGTACGGATGGCACTGTAGATATTTCCATGTTCATACAGGTGGCGGTGTAGATATTTGCATGTTTTTACAGATAGCAGTGTAGATATTTCCATGTTTATAGAGATAGCAGTATAGATATTTCCGTTGATATACGGATAGCTTTGTAGATATTTGCATGTTAATACAGATATCCGTGTAGATATTTCCATGTTCATACAGATAGCGGTGTAGATATTTCCATGTTCATACAGATAGCGGTGTAGATATTTCCATGTTCATACAGATAACGGTGTAGATATTTCCATGTTCATACAGATAGCGGTGTAGGTATTTCCATGTTCATACAGTTAGCGGTGTAGATATTTCCATGTTCATACTGATGGCGGTGTAGACATTTACATGTTCATACAGATGGCGGTGTAAATATTTCCATGTTCATACAGATGGCGGTGTAGATATTTCCATGTTCGTATGGATGGCAGTGTAGATATTTCCATGTTCATACAGGTGGCGGTGTAGATATTTCCATGTTTATACAGATAGCAGTGTAGTTATTTCCATGGTTATAGAGATAGCAGCGTAGATATTTCCATTGATATACAGATAGCTGTGTAGATATTTGCATGTTCTTACAGATAGCGGTGTAGATATTTCCATGTTCATATAGATAGCGGTGTAGATATTTCCATGTTCATACAGATAGCGGTGTAGATATTTCCATGTTCATACAGATAACGGTGTAGATATTTCCATGTTCATACAGATAGCGGTGTAGATATTTCCATGTTCATACAGTTAGCGGTGTAGATATTTCCATGTTCATACAGATGGCGGTATAGTTATTTATATGTTCATACGGATGGCGGTGTAGATATTTCCATGTTCGTGCAGATGGCGGTGTAGTTATTTCCATGTTCATAGAGTTGGCGGTGTAGACATTTCCATGTTTATGCAGATAGCGGTATAGATATTTCCATGTTTATGCAGATGGTGGTGTAGATATTTCCATGTTTATAGAGATAGCGGTCTAGATATTTCCATGTTTACAGAGATAGTGGTGTAGTTATTTCCAAGGTTATAGAGAGAGCGCTGTAGATATTTCCATGTTTATACAGATAGCGGTGAAGATATTTCCATGTTTATACAGGTAACGGTGTAGATATTTCCATGTTTATACAGATAGCGGTGTAGGTATTACCATGTTTATAGAGATAGTGGTGTAGATAATTTCAATTTTATACCGAGATCAGTGTAGATATTTCCAAGTTCATACAGATAGCGGTGTAGATATTTCCATGTTCATTCAGATGGTAGTGTAGATATTTCCATGGTAATGCAGATGGCGGTGTAGATATTTCCATGTTTATACAAATGGCGGTGTAGATATTTCCATGTTCATGGAGATGGCAGTGAAGATATTTCCATGTTCATACAGATGGCGGTGTAGATATTTCCATGTTCATACAAATGGCGGTGTAGATATTTCCATGTTCATAGAGATGGCGGTGTAGATATTTCCATGTTCATACACATGGCGTTGTAGATATTTCCATGTTCATAGAGACGGCAGTGTAGATATTTCCATGTTTATACAGATAGCAGTTTAGATATTTCCATGTTTATAGAGATAGCAGTGTAGATATTTCCATTGATATACAGATAGCTGTGTAGATATTTGCATGTTCATACAGATAGCAGTGTAGATATTTCCATGTTCAGACAGATAGCGGTGTAGATATTTCAATGTTCATACAGATAGCGGTGTAGATATTTCCATGTTCATACAGTTAGCATTGTAGATATTTCCAAGTTCATACAGATGGCGGTGTAGATATTTAAATGTTCATGCAGATGGCGGAGTAGATATTTCCATGGTTGTACAGGTGGCGGTGTAGATATTTCTATTTTCATAGAGATGGCGGTGTAGATATTTCCATGTTTATGCAGATAGCGGTATAGATATTTCCATGTTTATACAGATGGTGGTGTAGATATTTCCATGTTTATAGAGACGGCGGTCTAGATATTTCCATGTTTATAGAGATAGTGGTGTAGTTATTTCCACGTTTATAGAGACAGCGTTGCAGATATTTCCATATTTATACAGATAGCGGTGAAGATATTTCCATGTTTATAGAGATAGCGGTGTAGATATTTCCATGTTTATACAGATTGCAGTGTAGATATTTCTAAGTTCATACAGATAGCGGTGTTGATATTTCCACGTTTATAGAGATGGCGGTGTAGATATTTCCATGTTCATACCGATGGCGGTGTAGATATTTCTATGTTTATAGAGATGGCGGTGTAGATATTTTCATGTTTATACAGATGGCGGTGTAGATATTTCCATGGTTACACAGATAGCAGTGTAGACATTTCCATGTTTACACAGATAGCGGTGTGCATATTTCCATGTTTATGCAGATAGCGGTGTAGATATTTCCATGTTTATACATCTAGCGGTTCGGATATTTCCATGTTTATACAGATAGGCAGATATTTCCATGTTTATACAGATAGCGGTGTAGATATTTCCATCTTTATACAGATGGCGGTGTAGATACGTCCATGTTCGTACAGATGGCGGTGTAGATATTTCCATGTTCATACAGATGGCGGTGTACATATTTCGAAGTTTATAGAGATAGCGCTGTAGTTATTTCCATATTTATAGAGAAATATGTGTAGATATTTCCATGTTCATGGAGATAGCGGTGTAGATATTTCCATGTACATCCAGATGCCGGTGTAGATATATCCATGTTCATACAGATGGCGGTGAAGATATTTCCATGTTCAAACCGATGGCGGTGTAGATATTTCCAGGTTCACACAAATGGCGGTGTAGATATTTCCATGTTCATAGAGATGGCAGTGAAGATATTTCCATCTTCATACAAATGGCGGTGTAGATATTTCCATGTTCATAGAGATGGCGGTGTAGATACTTCCATGTTTATACAGATAGCAGTGTATTTATTTCTATGTTTATAGAGACACTGGTGTAGATAATTTCAATTTTATACAGATAGATGTGTAGATATTTGCATGTTCATACAGATAGCGGTGTAGATATTTCCATGTTCTTACAGATAGCGGTGTAGATGTTTCCATGTTCAAACAGATAGCGGTGTAGATATTTCTATGTTCATACAGATAGTGGTGTAGATATTTCCATGTTCGTACAGATAGCGGTGTAGATATTTCCATGTTCGTATGGATGGCAGTGTAGATATTTCCATGTTCATACAGGTGGCGGTGTAGATATTTCCATGTTTATACAGATAGCAGTGTAGTTATTTCCATGGTTATAGAGATAGCAGTGTAGATATTTCCATTGATATACAGATAGCTGTGTAGATATTTGCATGTTCTTACGGATAGCGGTGTAGATATTTCCATGTTCATATAGATAGCGGTGTAGATATTTCCATGTTCATACAGATAGCGGTGTAGATATTTCCATGTTCATACAGATAACGGTGTAGATATTTCCATGTTCATACAGATAGCGGTGTAGATATTTCCATGTTCATACAGTTAGCGGTGTAGATATTTCCATGTTCATACAGATGGCGGTATAGATATTTATATGTTCATACGGATGGCGGTGTAGATATTTCCATGTTCGTGCAGATGGCGGTGTAGTTATTTCCATGTTCATAGAGTTGGCGGTGTAGACATTTCCATGTTTATGCAGATAGCGGTATAGATATTTCCATGTTTATGCAGATGGTGGTGTAGATATTTCCATGTTTATAGAGATAGCGGTCTAGATATTTCCATGTTTACAGAGATAGTGGTGTAGTTATTTCCAAGGTTATAGAGAGAGCGCTGTAGATATTTCCATGTTTATACAGATAGCGGTGAAGTTATTTCCATGTTTATACAGGTAACGGTGTAGATATTTCCATGTTTATACAGATAGCGGTGTAGGTATTACCATGTTTATAGAGATAGTGGTGTAGATAGTTTCAATTTTATACCGAGATCAGTGTAGATATTTCCAAGTTCATACAGATAGCGGTGTAGATATTTCCATGTTCATCCAGATGGCAGTGTAGATATTTCCATGGTAATGCAGATGGCGGTGTAGATATTTCCATGTTTATACAAATGGCGGTGTAGATATTTCCATGTTCATGGAGATGGCAGTGAAGATATTTCCATGTTCATACAGATGGCGGTGTAGATATTTCCATGTTCATACCAATGGCGGTGTAGATATTTCCATGTTCATAGAGATGGCGGTGTAGATATTTCCATGTTCATACACATGGCGTTGTAGATATTTCCATGTTCATAGAGACGGCAGTGTAGATATTTCCATGTTTATACAGATAGCAGTTTAGATATTTCCATGTTTATAGAGATAGCAGTGTAGATATTTCCATTGATATACAGATAGCTGTGTAGATATTTGCATGTTCATACAAATAGCAGTGTAGATATTTCCATGTTCTGAGGGCGGTGTAGATATTTCCATGTTCAGACAGATAGCGGTGTAGATATTTCAATGTTCATACAGATAGCGGTGTAGATATTTCCATGTTCATACAGTTAGCATTGTAGATATTTCCAAGTTCATACAGATGGCGGTGTAGATATTTAAATGTTCATGCAGATGGCGGAGTAGATATTTCCATGGTTGTACAGGTGGCGGTGTAGATATTTCTATGTTCATAGAGATGGCGGTGTAGATATTTCCATGTTTATGCAGATAGCGGTATTGATATTTCCATGTTTATACAGATGGTGGTGTAGATATTTCCATGTTTATAGAGACGGCGGTCTAGATATTTCCATGTTTATAGAGATAGTGGTGTAGTTATTTCCACGTTTATAGAGACAGCGTTGCAGATATTTCCATATTTATACAGATAGCGGTGAAGATATTTCCATGTTTATACAGATAGCGGTGTAGATATTTCCATGTTTATACAGATTGCAGTGTAGATATTTCTAAGTTCATACAGATAGCGGTGTTGATATTTCCACGTTTATAGAGATGGCGGTGTAGATATTTCCATGTTCATACCGATGGCGGTGTAGATATTTCTATGTTTATAGAGATGGCGGTGTAGATATTTTCATGTTTATACAGATGGCGGTGTAGATATATCCATGGTTACACAGATAGCATTGTAGACATTTCCATGTTTACACAGATAGCGGTGTGCATATTTCCATGTTTATGCAGATAGCGGTGTAGATATTTCCATGTTTATACATCTAGCGGTTCGGATATTTCCATGTTTATACAGATAGGCAGATATTTCCATGTTTATACAGATAGCGGTGTAGATATTTCCATCTTTATACAGATGGCGGTGTAGATACGTCCATGTTCGTACAGATGGCGGTGTAGATATTTCCATGTTCATACAGCTGGCGGTGTACATATTTCGAAGTTTATAGAGATAGCGCTGTAGTTATTTCCATATTTATAGAGAAATATGTGTAGATATTTCCAGGTATATGCAGATAGCTGTGTAGATATTTCCATGTTCATGGAGATAGCGGTGTAGATATTTCCATGTACATCCAGATGCCGGTGTAGATATATCCATGTTCATACAGATGGCGGTGAAGATATTTCCATGTTCAAACCGATGGCGGTGTAGATATTTCCAGGTTCACACAAATGGCGGTGTAGATATTTCCATGTTCATAGAGATGGCAGTGAAGATATTTCCATCTTCATACAAATGGCGGTGTAGATATTTCCATGTTCATAGAGATGGCGGTGTAGATACTTCCATGTTTATACAGATAGCAGTGTATTTATTTCTATGTTTATAGAGATACTGGTGTAGATAATTTCAATTTTATACAGATAGATGTGTAGATATTTACATGTTCATACAGATAGCGGTGTAGATATTTCCATGTTCTTACAGATAGCGGTGTAGATGTTTCCATGTTCAAACAGATAGCGGTGTAGATATTTCCATGTTCATACAGATAGTGGTGTAGATATTTCCATGTTCGTACAGATAGCGGTGTAGATATTTCCATGTTGATACACATAGCGGTGTAGATATTTCCATGTTCATACAGATAACGGTGTAGATATTTTCATGTTCATACAGATAGCGGTGTAGATATTTCCATGTTCATACAGTTAGCGGTGTAGATATTTCCATGTTCATACAGATGGCGGTATAGATATTTACATGTTCATACAGATGGCGGAGTAGATATTTCCATGTTCGTACAGATGGCGGTGTAGATATTTCCATGTTCATAGAGATGGCGGTGTAGATATTTCCATGTTTATGCAGATAGCGGTATAGATATTTCCATGTTTATACAGATGGTGGTGTAGATCTTTCCATGTTTATAGAGATGGCGGTCTAGTTATTTCCATGTTTATACAGATAGCGGTGAAGATATTTCCATGTTTATACAGATAGCGGTGTAGATATTTCCATGTTTATACAGATAGCAGTGTAGATATTTCCATGTTTATAGAGATAGTGGTGTAGATAATTTCAATTTTATACAGAGAGCAGTGTAGATATTTCCAAGTTCATACAGATAGCGATGTAGATATTTCCACGTTTATAGAGATGGCGGTGTAGATATTTCCATGTTCATACAGATGGCGGTGTAGATAATTCCATGTTTATATGGATGGCAGTGTAGATATTCTCATGTTTACGCAGATGGCGGTGTAGATATTTCCATGTTTACACAGATAGTGGTGTAGACATTTCCATGTTTACACAGATGGCGGTGTGGATATTTCCATGTTTATGTAGATAGCAGTGTAGATATTTCCATGTTTATACACATAGCGGTGCGTACATTTCCATGTTTATACAGATAGTTGGGCAGATATTTCCATGTTTATACAGATAGCGGTGTAGATATTTCCATCTTAATACAGATGGCGGTGTAGATATGTCCATGTTCGTACAGATGGCGGTGTAGATATTTCCATGTTCATAGAGATGGCGGTGTAGATATTTCGAAGTTTATAGAGATAGCACTGTAGTTATTTACATACTTATAGAGAAATCTGTGTAGATATTTCCATGTATATTCAGATAGCTGTGTAGATATTTCCATGTTCATGCAGATAGCGGTGTAGATATTTCCATGTTCATCCAGATGCCGGTGTACGTATATCCATGTTCATACAGATGGCGATGAAGATATTTCCAAGTTCATACGGATGGCGTTGTAGATATTTCCATGTACATACAAATGCCGGTGTAGGTATTTCCCTGTTCATAGAGAAGGCGGTGTAGATATTTCCATGTTCATACAAATAGCGGTATAGATATTTCCATGTTCATAGAGATGGCGGTGTAGATATTTCCATGTTTATACAGATAGCAGTGTAGTTATTTCCATGTTTATAGAGATAGCAGTGTAGATATTTCCATTGATATACAGATAGCTGTGTAGATATTTGCATGTTCATACAGATAGCGGTGTGGATATTTCCATGTTCATACATATAGCTGTGTAGATATTTCCATGTTCATACAGATAGCGGTGTAGATATTTCCATGTTCATACAAATGGCGGTGAAGATATTTCCATGTTCATAGAGATGGCGGTGTAGATATGACCATGTTCATACAAATGGCGGTGTAGATATTTACATGTACATAGAGATGGCGGTGTAGATATTTCCATGTTTATACAGATAGCAGTGTAGTTATTTCCATGTTTATAGAGATAGCATTGTAGATATTTCCATTGATATACAGATAGCTGTGTAGATATTTGCATGTTCATACAGATAGCGGTGTAGATATTTCCATGTTCATACAGATAGCGGTGTAGATATTTCCATGTTGATAGAGATAGTGGTGTAGATAATTCCAATTTTATACTGATAGCAGTGTAGATATTTCCAAGTTCATACAGATAGCGGTGTAGATATTTCCACGTTTATAGAGATGGCGGTGTAGATATTTCCATGTTCATACAGATGGCGGTGTAGATATTTCCATGTTCATACAGGTGGCGGTGTAGATATTCCCATGTTTATACAGATAGCAGTGTAGTTATTTCCTTGTTTATAGAGATAGCAGTGTAGATATTTCCATTGATATACAGATAGCTTTGTAGACATTTGCATGTTCATACAGAGAGCGGTGTAGATATTTCCATGTTTATACAGATAGCGGTGTAGATATTTCCATGTTTATACAGATAGCAGTGTAGATATTTCCATGTTTATAGAGATAGTGGTGTAGATAATTTCAATTTTATATAGAGAGCAGTGTGGATATTTCCAAGTTCATACAGATAGCGATGTAGATATTTCCACGTTTATAGAGATGGCGGTGTAGATATATCCATGTTCATACAGATGGCGGTGTAGATATTTCCATGTTTATAGGGATGGCAGTGTAGATATTTTCATGTTTACACAGATGGCGGTGTAGATATTTCCATGTTTACACAGATAGCGGTGTAGACATTTCCATGTTTACACAGATGGCGGTGTGGATATTTCCATGTTTATGTAGATAGCACTGTAGATATTTCCATGTTTATACACATAGCGGTGCGGATATTTCCATGTTCATACAGATAGTTGGGCAGATATTTCCATGTTTATACAGATAGCGGTGTAGATATTTCCATCTTAATACAGATGGCGGTGTAGATATGTCCATGTTTGTACAGATGGCGGTGTAGATATTTCCATGTTCATACAGATGGCGGTGTAGATATTTTGAAGTTTATAGAGATAGCGCTGTAATTATTTCCATATTGATACAGAAATCTGTGTAGATATTTCCATGTATATGTAGATAGCTGTGTAGATATTTGCATGTTAATACAGATAGCGGTGTAGATATTTCCATGTTCATACAGATAGCGGTGTAGATATTTCCATGTTCATACAGATAGCGGTGTAGATATTTCCATGTTCATGCAGATAGCGGTGTAGATATTTCCATGTTCATACCAAGAGCGGTGTAGATATTTCCATGTCCATACAGTTAGTGGTGTAGGTATTTCCATGTTCATACAGATGGCGGAGTAGATATTTACATGTTCATACAGATGGCGGTGTAGATATTTCCATGTTCATACAGGTGGCGGTGTAGATATTTCCATGTTTATACAGATAGCAGTGTAGTTATTTCCTTGTATATGGAGATAGCAGTGTAGATATTTCCATTGATATACAGATAGCTTTGTAGATATTTGCAGGATCATACAGATAGCGGTGTAGATATTTCCATGTTCATACAGATAGCGGTGTAGATAGTTCCATGTTCATAGAGATGGCGGTGTAGATATTTACATGTTCATACAGATGGCGGTGTCGATATTTCTATGTTCGTACGGAGGGCAGTGTAGATAGTTCCATGTTCGTACAGATGGCGGTGTAGATATTTCCATGTTCATACAGATAGCGGTGTAGATATTTCCATGTTCATACAGATAGCGGTGTAGATATTTCCATCTTCATACCAATAGCAGTGTAGATATTTCCATGTCCATACAGTTAGCGGTGTAGATATTTCCATGTTCATACAGATAGCGGTGCGGATATTTCCATGTTTATACAGATAGTTGGTCAGATATTTCCATGTTTATACAGATAGCGGTGTAGATATTTCCATCTTAATACAGATGGCGGTGTATATATGTCCATGTTCGTACAGATGGCGTTGTACATATTTCCATGTTCATACAGATGACGGTGTAGGTATTTCCATGTTTATAGAGATGGAGGTCTAGATATTTCCATGTTTACAGAGATAGTGGTGTAGTTATTTCCAAGTTTATATAGACAGCGCTGTAGATATTTTCATGTCTATATAGATAGCGGTGAAGATATTTCCATGTTTATACAGATAGCGGTGTAGATATTTCCATGTTTATACAGATAGCAGAGTAGATATTTCCATGTTTATAGAGATAGTGGTGTAGATAATTTCAATTTTATACCGAGAGCACTGTAGATATTTCCAAGTTCATACAGATAGCGGTGTGGATATTTCCACGTTTATAGAGATGGCGGTGTAGATATTTCCATGTTCATACAGATGGCGGTGTAGATATTTCCATGTTTATAGAGATGGCGGTGTAGATATTTTCATGTTTACACAGATAGCGGTGTAGATATTTCCATGTTTACAGAGATGGCGGTGTAGACATTTTCATATTTACACAGATGGCGGTGTAGATATTTCCATGTTTACACAGATAGCGGTGTAGACATTTCCATGTTTGCTCAGATAGCGGTGTGGATATTTCCATGTTTATGCAGATAGCGGTGTAGATATTTCCATGTTTATACAGATAGAGGTGCGGATATTTCCATGTTTATACAGATAGTTGGGCAGATATTTCCATGTTTATACAGATAGCGGTGTAGATATTTCCATCTTAATATAGATGGCTTTGTAGATATGTCCATGTTTGTACAGATGGCGGTGTAGATATTTCCATGTTCAGATGGCGGTGTAGATATTTCCATGTTTATGCAGATAGCGGTATAGATATTTCCATGTTTATAGAGATGGTGGTGTAGTTATTTCCATGTTTATAGAGATGGCGGTCTAGATATTTCCATGTTTATAGAGATAGTGGTGTAGTTATTTTCAAGTTTATAGAGACAGCATTGTAGATATTTCCATGTTTATACAGATAGCGGTGAAGATATTTCCATGTTTATACAGATAGCGGTGTAGATATTTCCATGTTTATACAGATAACAGTGTAGATATTTCCATGTTTATAGAGATAGTGGTGTAGATAATTTCAATTTTAAACAGATAGCAGTGTAGATATTTCCAAGTTCATACAGATAGCGGTGTAGATATTTCCACGTTTATAGAGATGGCGGTGTAGATATTTCCATGTTCATACAGATGGTGGTGTAGATATTACCATGTTTATAGATATGGCGGTGTAGATATTTTCATGTTTACACAGATGGCAGTGTAGATATTTCCATGTATACACAGATAGCGGTGTAGACATTTCCATGTTTATACAGATAGCGGTGAGAATATTTCCATGTTTATGCAGATAACGGTGTAGATATTTCCATGTTTATACAGATAGCGGTGCGGATATTTCCATGTTTATACAGATAGTTGTGCAGATATTTCCATGTTTATACAGATAGCGGTGTAGATATTCCCATCTTAATACAGATGGCGGTGTAGATATGTCCATGTTCGTACAGATGGCGGTGTAGATACTTCCATGTTCATACAGATGGCGGTGTAGATATTTCGAAGTTTAAAGAGATAGCGCTGTAGGTATTTCCATATTTATAGAGAAATCTGTGTAGGTATTTCTTGTATATGGAGATAGCTGTGTAGATATTTCCATCTTCATGCAGATAGTGCTGTAGATATTTCCATGTTCATCCAGATGCCGGTGTAGATATATCCATGCTCATACAGATGGCGGTGTAGATATTTCCATGTTCATACAGGTGGTGGTGTAGATATTTCCATGTTTATACAGATAGCAATGTAGATATTTCCATGTTTATAGAGATAGCAGTGTAGATATTTCCATTGATATAAAGATAGCTGTGTAGATACTTGCATGTTCATACAGATAGCGGTGTAGATATTTCCATGTTCATACAGAGGACGGTGTAGATATTTCATTGTTCATACAGATATCGGTGTAGATATTTCCATGTTCATACAGATAGCGGTGTAGATATTTCCATGTTCATGCAGATAGCGGTGTGGTTATTTCCATGTTCATACAGTTAGCGGTGTAGATATTTCCATGTTCATACAGATGGCGGTGTAGATATTTCCATATTCATACAGATGGCGGTGTAGATATTTCCATGTTCGTACGGATGGCATTGTAGATATTTCCATGTTCATACATGTGGCGGTGTAGATATTTCCATGTTTATGCAGATAGCGGTATAGATATTTCCATGTTTATACAGATGGTGGTGTAGATCTTTCCATGTTTATAGAGATGGCGGTCTAGTTATTTCCATGTTTATACAGATAGCGGTGAAGATATTTCCATGTTTATACAGATAGCGGTGTAGATATTTCCATGTTTATACAGATAGCAGTGTAGATATTTTAATGTTTATAGAGATAGTGGTGTAGATAATTTCAATTTTATACAGAGAGCAGTGTAGATATTTCCAAGTTCATACAGATAGCGATGTAGATATTTCCACGTTTATAGAGATGGCGGTGTAGATATTTCCATGTTCATACAGATGGCGGTGTAGATAATTCCATGTTTATATGGATGGCAGTGTAGATATTCTCATGTTTACGCAGATGGCGGTGTAGATATTTCCATGTTTACACAGATAGTGGTGTAGACATTTCCATGTTTACACAGATGGCGGTGTGGATATTTCCATGTTTATGTAGATAGCAGTGTAGATATTTCCATGTTTATACACATAGCGGTGCGGACATTTCCATGTTTATACAGATAGTTGGGCAGATATTTCCATGTTTATACAGATAGCGGTGTAGATATTTCCATCTTAATACAGATGGCGGTGTAGATATGTCCATGTTCGTACAGATGGCGGTGTAGATATTTCCATGTTCATAGAGATGGCGGTGTAGATATTTCGAAGTTTATAGAGATAGCACTGTAGTTATTTACATACTTATAGAGAAATCTGTGTAGATATTTCCATGTATATTCAGATAGCTGTGTAGATATTTCCATGTTCATGCAGATAGCGGTGTAGATATTTCCATGTTCATCCAGATGCCGGTGTACGTATATCCATGTTCATACAGATGGCGATGAAGATATTTCCAAGTTCATACGGATGGCGTTGTAGATATTTCCATGTACATACAAATGCCGGTGTAGGTATTTCCCTGTTCATAGAGATGGCGGTGTAGATATTTCCATGTTCATACAAATAGCGGTATAGATATTTCCATGTTCATAGAGATGGCGGTGTAGATATTTCCATGTTTATACAGATAGCAGTGTAGTTATTTCCATGTTTATAGAGATAGCAGTGTAGATATTTCCATTGATATACAGATAGCTGTGTAGATATTTGCATGTTCATACAGATAGCGGTGTGGATATTTCCATGTTCATACAGATAGCTGTGTAGATATTTCCATGTTCATACAGATAGCGGTGTAGATATTTCCATGTTCATACAAATGGCGGTGAAGATATTTCCATGTTCATAGAGATGGCGGTGTAGATATGACCATGTTCATACAAATGGCGGTGTAGATATTTACATGTACATAGAGATGGCGGTGTAGATATTTTCATGTTTATACAGATAGCAGTGTAGTTATTTCCATGTTTATAGAGATAGCATTGTAGATATTTCCATTGATATACAGATAGCTGTGTAGATATTTGCATGTTCATACAGATAGCGGTGTAGATATTTCCATGTTCATACAGATAGCGGTGTAGATATTTCCATGTTGATAGAGATAGTGGTGTAGATAATTCCAATTTTATACTGATAGCAGTGTAGATATTTCCAAGTTCATACAGATAGCGGTGTAGATATTTCCACGTTTATAGAGATGGCGGTGTAGATATTTCCATGTTCATACAGATGGCGGTGTAGATATTTCCATGTTCATACAGGTGGCGGTGTAGATATTCCCATGTTTATACAGATAGCAGTGTAGTTATTTCCTTGTTTATAGAGATAGCAGTGTAGATATTTCCATTGATATACAGATAGCTTTGTAGACATTTGCATGTTCATACAGAGAGCGGTGTAGATATTTCCATGTTTATACAGATAGCGGTGTAGATATTTCCATGTTTATACAGATAGCAGTGTAGATATTTCCATGTTTATAGAGATAGTGGTGTAGATAATTTCAATTTTATATAGAGAGCAGTGTAGATATTTCCAAGTTCATACAGATAGTGGTGTGGATATTTCCACGTTTATGGAGATGGCGGTGTAGATATTTCCATGTTCATGCAGATGGCGGTGTAGATATTTCCATGTTTATAGAGATGGCGGTGTAGATATTTTCATGTTTACACAGATAGCGGTGTAGATATTTCCATGTTTACACAGACGGCGGTGTAGACATTTTCATGTTTACACAGATGGCGGTGTAGATATTTCCATGTTTACACAGATAGCGGTGTAGACATTTCCATGTTTGCACAGATAGCGGTGTGGATATTTCCATTTTTATGCAGATAGCGGTGTAGATATTTCCATGTTTATACAGATAGAGGTGCGGATATTTCCATGTTTATACAGATAGTTGGGCAGATATTTCCATGTTTATACAGATAGCGGTGTAGATATTTCCATCTTAATATAGATGGCTTTGTAGATATGTCCATGTTTGTACAGATGGCGGTGTAGATATTTCCATGCTCATAGAGATGGCGGTGTAGATATTTCCATGTTTATGCAGATAGCGGTATAGATATTTCCATGTTTATACAGATGGTCGTGTAGATATTTCCATGTTTATAGAGATGGCGGTCTAGATATTTCCATGTTTATAGAGATAGTGGTGTAGTTATTTCCAAGTTTATAGAGACAGCGTTGTAGATATTTCCATGTTTATACAGATAGCGGTGAAGATATTTCCATGTTTATAAAGATAGCGGTGTAGATATTTCTATGTTTATACAGATAACAGTGTAGATATTTCCATGTTTATAGAGATAGTGGTGTAGATAATCTCAATTTTATACAGATAGCAGTGTAGCTATTTCCAAGTTCATACAGATAGCTGTGTAGATATTTCCACGTTTATAGAGATGGCGGTGTAGATATTTCCATGTTCATACAGATGGCGGTGTAGATATTTCCATGTTTATAGAGATGGCGGTGTAGATATCTTCATGTTTTCACAGATGGCGGTGTAGTTATTTCCATGTTAACACAGATAGCGGTGTAGACATTTCCATGTTTACACTGATAGCGGTGTGGATATTTCCATGTTTATGCAGATAGCGGTGTAGATATTTCCAGGTTTATACAGATAGCGGTGCGGATATTTCCATGTTTATACAGATAGTTGGGCAGATATTTCCATGTTTATACAGATAGCGGTGTAGATATTTCCATCTTAATACAGATGGCGGTGTAGATATGTCCATGTTTGTACAGATGGCGGTGTAGATATTTCCATCTTCATACAGATGGCGGTGTAGATATTTACATGTTCATGCAGATGGCGGTGTAGATATTTCCATGTTCGTACAGATGGCGGTGTAGATATTTCCATGTTCATAGAGATGGCAGTGTAGATATTTCCATGTTCATACAAATGGCGGTGTAGATATTTCCATGTTCATAGAGATGGCGGTGTAGATATTTCCATGTTTATGCAGATAGCGGTATAGATATTTCCATGTTTATACAGAGGGTGATGTAGGTATTTCCATGTTTATAGAGATGGCGGTCTAGATATTTCCATGTTTACAGAGATAGTGGTGTAGTTATTTCCAAGTTTATAGAGACAGCGCTGTAGATATTTCCATGTTTATACAGATACCGGTGAAGATATTTCCATGTTTATACAGACAGCGGTGTAGATATTTCCATGTTTATACAGATAGCAGAGTAGATATTTCCATGTTTATAGAGATAGTGGTGTAGATAATTTCAATTTTATACAGAGAGCAGTGTAGATATTTCCAAGTTCATACAGATAGCGGTGTGGATATTTCCACGTTTATAGAGATGGCGGTGTAGATATTTCCATGTTCATACAGATGGCGGTGTAGATATTTCCATATTTATAGAGATGGCGGTGTAGATATTTTCATCTTTACACAGATAGCGGTGTAGATATTTCCATGTTTACAGAGATGGCGGTGTAGATACTTTCATGTTTACACAGATGGCGGTGTAGATATTTCCACGTTTACACAGAGAGCGGTGTAGACATTTCCATGTTTGCACAGATAGCGGTTTAGATATTTCCATGATTATGCAGATAGCGGTGTAGATGTTTCCATGTTTATACAGATAGAGGTGCGGATATTTCCTTGTTTATACAGATAGTTGGGCAGATATTTCCATGTTTATACAGATAGCGGTGTAGATATTTCCATCTTAATATAGATGGCTTTGCAGATATGTCCATGTTTGTACAGATGGCGGTGTAGATATTTCCATGTTCAGATGGCGGTGTAGATATTTCCATGTTTATGCAGATAGCGGTATAGATATTTCCATGTTTATAGAGATGGTGGTGTAGATATTTCCATGTTTATAGAGATGGCGGTCTAGATATTTCCATGTTTATAGAGATAGTGGTGTAGTTATTTCCAAGTTTATAGAGACAGCATTGTAGATATTTCCATGTTTATACAGATAGCGGTGAAGATATTTCCATGTTTATACAGATAGCGTTGTAGATATTTCCATGTTTATACAGATAACAGTGTAGATATTTCCATGTTTATAGAGATAGCGGTGTAGATAATTTCAATTTTATACATATAGCAGTGTAGATATTTCCAAGTTCATACAGATAGCGGTGTAGATATTTCCACGTTTATAGAGATGGCGGTGTAGATATTTCCATGTTCATACAGATGGCGGTGTAGATATTACCATGTTTATAGAGATGGCGGTGTAGATATTTTCATGTTTACACAGATGGCGGTGTAGATATTTCCATGTTTACACAGATAGCAGTGTAGACATTTCCATGTTTATACAGATAGCGGTGAGGATATTTCCATGTTTTTGCAGATAGCGGTGTAGATATTTCCATGTTTATACAGATAGCGGTGCGGATATTTCCATGTTTATACAGATAGTTGGGCAGATATTTCCATGTTTATACAGATAGCGGTGTAGATATTCACATATTAATACAGATGGCGGTGTAGATATGTCCATGTTCGTACAGATGGCGGTGTAGATACTTCCATGTTCATACAGATGGCGGTGTAGATATTTCGAAGTTTATAGAGATAGCGCTGTAGGTATTTCCATATTTATAGAGAAATCTGTGTAGGTATTTCCATGTATATGGAGATAGCTGTGTAGATATTTCCATCTTCATGCAGATAGTGCTGTAGATATTTCCATGTTCATCCAGATGCCGGTGTAGATATATCCATGCTCATACAGATGGCGGTGAGGATATTTCCATGTTCATACAGATGGCGGTGAAGATATTTCCATGTTCATACAAATGGCGGTGTAGATATTTCCATGTTCATACAGATGGCGGTGTAGATATTTCCATGTTCATACAAATGGCGTTGTAGATATTTCCATGTTCATAGAGGTGGCGGTGTAGATATTTCCATGTTTATACAGATAGCAGTGTAGATATTTCCATGTTTATAGAGATAGCAGTGTAGATATTTCCATTGATATACAGATTGCTGTGTAGATATTTGCATGTTCATACAGATAGCGGTGTAGATATTTCCATGTCTATACAGATAGCGGTTAAGATATTTCCATGTTTATACAGATAGCGGTGTAGATATTTCCATGTTTATACAGATAGCAGAGTAGATATTTCCATGTTTATAGAGATAGTGGTGTAGATATTTTCAATGTTATACCGAGAGCACTGTAGATATTTCCAAGTTCATACAGATAGCGGTGTGGATATTTCCACGTTTATAGAGATGGCGGTGTAGATATTTCCATGTTCATACAGATGGCGGTGTAGATATTTCCATGTTTATAGAGATGGCGGTTTAGATATTTTCATGTTTACACAGATAGCGGTGTAGATATTTCCATGTTTATGCAGATAGCGGTGTAGATATTTCCATGTTTATACAGATAGAGGTGCGGATATTTCCATGTTTATACAGATAGTTGTGCAGATATTTCCATGTTTATACAGATAGCGGTGTAGATATTTCCATCTTAATATAGATGGCTTTGTAGATATGTCCATGTTAGTACAGATGGCGGTATAGATATTTCCATGCTCATAGAGATGGTGGTGTAGATATTTCCATGTTTATGCAGATAGCGGTATAGATATTTCCATGTTTATAGAGATAGTGGTGTAGTAATTTCCAAGTTTATAGAGACAGCGTTGTAGATATTTCCATGTTTATACAGATAGCGGTGAAGGTATTTCCATGTTTATACAGATATCGGTGTAGATATTTCCATGTTTATACAGATAACAGTGTAGATATTTCCATGTTTATAGAGATAGTGGTGTAGATAATTTCAATTTTATACAGATAGCAATGTAGATATTTCCAAGTTCATACAGATAGCGGTGTAGATATTTCCACGTTTATAGAGATGGCGGTGTAGATATTTCCATGTTCATACATGTGGCGGTGTAGATATTTCCATGTTTATACAGATAGCAGTGTAGTTATTTCCATGTTTATAGAGATAGCAGTGTAGATATTTCCATTGATATACAGATAGCTGTGTAGATATTTCCATGTTCATACAGATAGCCTTGTAGATATTTCCATGTTCATACAGATAGCGGTGTAGATATTTCCATGTTCATACAGATAGCGGTGTAGATATTTCCATGTTCATACAGATAGCGGTGTAAATATTTCCACGTTTATAGAGACAGCGTTGTAGATATTTCCATGTTTATAGAGATGGCGGTGTAGATATTTCCATGTTTATAGAGATGGCGGTGTAGTTATTTTCATGTTTACACAGATAGCGGAGTAGATATTTCCATGTTTACAGAGATGGCGGTGTAGATATTTTCATGTTTACACAGATGGCGGTGTAGATATTTCCACGTTTACACAGAGAGCGGTGTAGACATTTCCATGTTTGCACAGATAGCGGTTTGGATATTTCCATGTTTATGCAGATAGCGGTGTAGATATTTCAATGTTTATAGAGATAGCGGTGCGGATATTTCCATGTTTATACAGATAGTTGGGCAGATATTTCCATGTTTATACAGATAGCGGTGTAGATATTCCCATCTTAATACAGATGGCGGTGTAGATATGTCCATGTTCGTACAGATGGCGGTGTAGATATTTCGAAGTTTATAGAGATAGCGCTGTAGGTATTTCCATATTTGTAGAGAAATCTGTGTAGGTATTTCCATGTATATGGAGATAGCTGTGTAGATATTTCCATCTTCATGCAGATAGTGCTGTAGATATTTCCATGTTCATCCAGATGCCGGTGTAGATATATCCATGCTCATACAGATGGCGGTGTAGATATTTCCATGTTCATACAGATGGCGGTGAAGATATTTCCATGTTCATACAAATGGCGGTGTAGATATTTCCATGTTCATAAAGATGGCGGTGTAGATATTTCCATGTTCATACAAATGGCGTTGTAGATATTTCCATGTTCATAGAGATGGCGGTGTAGATATTTCCATGTTTATACAGATAGCAGTGTAGATATTTCCATTTTTATAGAGATAGCAGTGTAGATATTTCCATTGATATACAGATACCTGTGTAGATATTTGCATGTTAATACAGATAGCTGTGTAGATATTTCCATGTTTATAAACATAGCGGTGTAGATATTTCCATGTTCATACATATAGCAGTGTAGATATTTCCATGTCCATACAGATAGCGGTGTAGATATTTCCATGTTCATACAGTTAGCGGTGTAGATATTTCCATGTTCATGCAGATGGCGGTGTAGATATTTACATGTTCATACAGTTAGCGGTGTAGATACTTCCATGTTCATACAGATGGCGGTGTAGATATTTCCATGTTCATACAAATGGCGTTGTAGATATTTCCATGTTCATAGAGGTGGCGGTGTAGATATTTCCATGTTTATACAGATAGCAGTGTAGGTATTTCCATGTTTATAGAGATAGCAGTGTAGATATTTCCATTGATATACAGATTGCTGTGTAGATATTTGCATGTTCATACAGATAGCGGTGTAGATATTTCCATGTCTATACAGATAGCGGTTAAGATATTTCCATGTTTATACAGATAGCGGTGTAGATATTTCCATGTTTATACAGATAGCAGAGTAGATATTTCCATGTTTATAGAGATAGTGGTGTAGATATTTTCAATTTTATACCGAGAGCACTGTAGATATTTCCAAGTTCATACAGATAGCGGTGTGGATATTTCCACGTTTATAGAGATGGCGGTGTAGATATTTCCATGTTCATACAGATGGCGGTGTAGATATTTCCATGTTTATAGAGATGGCGGTGTAGATATTTTCATGTTTACACAGATAGCGGTGTAGATATTTCCATGTTTATGCAGATAGCGGTGTAGATATTTCCATGTTTATACAGATAGAGGTGCGGATATTTCCATGTTTATACAGATAGTTGTGCAGATATTTCCATGTTTATACAGATAGCGGTGTAGATATTTCCATCTTAATATAGATGGCTTTGTAGATATGTCCATGTTAGTACAGATGGCGGTGTAGATATTTCCATGCTCATAGAGATGGCGGTGTAGATATTTCCATGTTTATGCAGATAGCGGTATAGATATTTCTATGTTTATAGAGATAGTGGTGTAGTAATTTCCAAGTTTATAGAGACAGCGTTGTAGATATTTCCATGTTTATACAGATAGCGGTGAAGGTATTTCCATGTTTATACAGATAGCGGTGTAGATATTTCCATGTTTATACAGATAACAGTGTAGATATTTCCATGTTTATAGAGATAGTGGTGTAGATAATTTCAATTTTATACAGATAGCAGTGTAGATATTTCCAAGTTCATACAGATAGCGGTGTAGATATTTCCACGTTTATAGAGATGGCGGTGTAGATATTTCCATGTTCATACATGTGGCGGTGTAGATATTTCCATGTTTATACAGATAGCAGTGTAGTTATTTCCATGTTTATAGAGATAGCAGTGTAGATATTTCCATTGATATACAGATAGCTGTGTAGATATTTCCATGTTCATACAGATAGCCTTGTAGATATTTCCATGTTCATACAGATAGCGGTGTAGATATTTCCAGGTTCATACAGATAGAGGTGTAGATATTTCCATGTTCATACAGATAGCGGTGTAAATATTTCCACGTTTATAGAGACAGCGTTGTAGATATTTCCATGTTTATAGAGATGGCGGTGTAGATATTTCCATGTTTATAGAGATGGCGGTGTAGTTATTTTCATGTTTACACAGATAGCGGTGTAGATATTTCCATGTTTACAGAGATGGCGGTGTAGATATTTTCATGTTTACACAGATGGCGGTGTAGATATTTCCACGTTTACACAGAGAGCGGTGTAGACATTTCCATGTTTGCACAGATAGCGGTTTGGATATTTCCATGTTTATGCAGATAGCGGTGTAGATATTTCCATGTTTATAGAGATAGCGGTGCGGATATTTCCATGTTTATACAGATAGTTGGGCAGATATTTCCATGTTTATACAGATAGCGGTGTAGATATTCCCATCTTAATACAGATGGCGGTGTAGATATGTCCATGTTCGTACAGATGGCGGTGTAGATATTTCGAAGTTTATA
Source organism: Gorilla gorilla gorilla (assembly GCF_029281585.2). Taxonomy (NCBI): domain Eukaryota; kingdom Metazoa; phylum Chordata; class Mammalia; order Primates; family Hominidae; genus Gorilla; species Gorilla gorilla. Next base: position 131,219,693 of record NC_073242.2, read on the forward strand.
GAGATAGCGCTGTAGGTATTTCCATATTTGTAGAGAAATCTGTGTAGGTATTTCCATGTATATGGAGATAGCTGTGTAGATATTTCCATCTTCATGCAGATAGTGCTGTAGATATTTCCATGTTCATCCAGATGCCGGTGTAGATATATCCATGCTCATACAGATGGCGGTGTAGATATTTCCATGTTCATACAGATGGCGGTGAGGATATTTCCATGTTCATACAAATGGCGGTGTAGATATTTCCATGTTCATAAAGATGGCGGTGTAGATATTTCCATGTTCATACAAATGGCGTTGTAGATATTTCCATGTTCATAGAGATGGCGGTGTAGATATTTCCATGTTTATACAGATAGCAGTGTAGATATTTCCATGTTTATAGAGATAGAAGTGTAGATATTTCCATTGATATACAGATACCTGTGTAGATATTTGCATGTTAATACAGATAGCTGTGTAGATATTTCCATGTTTATAAACATAGCGGTGTAGATATTTCCATGTTCATACATATAGCAGTGTAGATATTTCCATGTCCATACAGATAGCGGTGTAGATATTTCCATGTTCATACAGTTAGCGGTGTAGATATTTCCATGTTCATGCAGATGGCGGTGTAGATATTTACATGTTCATACAGATGGCGATGTAGATATTTCCATGTTTGTAAGGATGGCAGTGTAGATATTTCCTTGTTCATACAGGTGGCGGTGTAGACATTTCCATGTTTATACAGACAGCAGTGTAGATATTTCCATGGTTATAGAGATAGCAGTGTAGATATTTCCATTGATATACAGATAGCTGTGTAGATATTTGCATGTTCAGACAGATGGCGGTGTAGATATTTCCCTGTTCATACAGACAGTGGTGTAGATATTTCCATGTTCATACAGATAGCGGTGTACATATTTGCATGTTCATACTGATAGCGGTGTAGATATTTCCATGTTCATACAGTTAGCGGTGTAGATATTTCCATGTTCATACAAATGGCGCTGTATATATTTACATGTTCATACAGATGGCGGTGTAGATATTTCCATGTTCGAACGGATGGCAGTGTAGTTATTTCCATGTTTATAGAGATAGCAGTGTAGATATTTCCATTGATATACTGATGGCTGTGTAGATATTTGCATGTTCATACAGATAGCGGTGTAGATATTTCCATGTTCGTACGGATGGCAGTGTAGATATTTCCTTGTTCATGTAGGTTGCGGTGTAGATATTTCCATGTTTATACACATAGCAGTGTAGTTACTTCCATGATTATAGAGATAGCAGTGTAGATATTTCCATTGATATACAGATAGCTTTGTAGATATTTGCATGTTCATACAGATAGCCGTGTAGATATTTCCATGTTCATACAGATAGCGGTGTAGATATTTCCATGTTCATACAGATAGCGGTGTAGATATTTCCATGTTCATACAGATAACGGTGTAGATATTTCCATGTTCATACGGATAGCGGTGTAAATATTTCCAACTTTATATAGATAGCGGTGTAGATATTTCCATCTTTATAGAGATAGCAGTGTAGATATTTCCATGTTTATGCAGATAGCGGTATAGATATTTCCATGTTTGTACAGATGGTGGTGTAGATATTTCCTTGTTTATAGACATGTCGGTCTAGATATTTCCATGTTTATAGAGATAGTGGTGTAGTTTTTTCCAACTTTATAGAGACAGCGTTGTAGATATTTCCATGTTTATACAGATAGCGTTGAAGATATTTCCATGTTTATACAGATACCGGTGTAGATATTTCCATGTTTATACTGATAGCGGTGTAGGTATTTCCATGTTTATAGAGATAGAGGTGTAGATAATTCCAATTTTATACAGATAGCAGTGTAGATATTTCCACGTTCATACAGATAGCGGTGTAGATATTTCCACGTTTATAGGGATGTCGGTGTAGATATTTCCATATTCATACTGATGGCAGTGTAGATATTTCCATGTTTTTGGAGACGGCGGTTTAGATATTTTCATGTTTACACACATGGCGGTGTAGATATTTCCATGTTCAAAGAGATGGCGGTGTATATATTTCCATGCTCATACAAAGGGCGGTGAAGATATTTCCGTGTTCATACAGATGGCGGTGTAGATAATTCCATGTTCATATAAATGACGGTGTAGATATTTCCATGTTCATAGAGATGGCGGTGTAGATATTTCCATGTTTATACAGATAGCAGTGTAGTTATTTCCATGTTTATAGAGATAGCAGCATAGATATTTCCATTCATATACAGATAGCTGTGTACATATTTGCATGTTCATACAGATAGCGGTGTAGATATTTCCATGTTCATACAGATAGCGGTGTAGATATTTCCATGTTCATACAGATAGCGGTGTAGTCATTTCCATGTTCATACAGTTAGCGTTGTAGATATTTCTATGTTCTTACAGATGGCGGTGTAGATATTTACATGTTCATACAGATGGCAGTGTAGATATTTCCATGTTCGTACAGATGGCGGTGTAGTTATTTCCATGTTCATAGAGATGGTGGCGTATATATTTCCATGTTTATGCAGATAGCGGTATAGATATTTCCATGTTTATACAGATGGTGGTGTAGATATTTCCATGTTTATAGAGATGGCGGTCTACATATTTCCATCTTTATAGAGATAGTGGTGTAGTTATTTCCAAGTTTATAGAGATGGCGTTTTAGATGTTTCCATGTTTATACAGATAGCGGTGAAGATATTTCCATGTTTATGCAGATAGCGTTGTAGATATTTCCATGTTTATACAGATAGTGGAGTAGACATTCCCATGTTTATAGACATAGTGGTGTAGATAATTCCAATTATATACAGATAGCAGTGAAGATATTTCCAAGTTCATACAGATAGCGGTGTAGATATTTCCACGTTTATAGAGATGGCGGTGTAGATATTTCCATGTTCATACAGATGGCGGTGTAGATATTTCCATGTTCATACAGATAGCGGTGTAGATATTTTCACGTTCATACAGATAGCGGTGTAGATATTTCCATGTTCATACAGATAGCGGTGTAGATAATTCCATGTTCATACAGATAGCGTTGTAGATATTACCATGTTTATACAGATAGCGGTGAAGATATTTCCATGTTTATACAGATAGCGGTGCGGATATTTAAATGTTTATACAGATAGAGGTGTAGATATGTCCATGTTTCTAGAGATAGTGGTGTAGATAATTCCAATTTTATACAGATAGAAGTGTAGATATTTCCAAGTTCATACAGATAGCGGTGTAGATATTTCCACGTTTATACAGATGGCGGTGTAGATATTTCCATGTTCATACAGATGGTGCTGTAGATATTTCCATGTTTGTAAAAATGGCGGTGTAGATTTTTTCAGGTTTAAACAGATGTCCGTGTAGATATTTCCATGTTAACACAGAAAGCGGTGTAGACATTTCCATGTTTACACAGATAGCGGTGTGGATATTTACATGTTTATGCAGATAGCGGTGTAGATATTTCCATGTTTATACAGAAAGCGGTGCGGATATTTCCATGTTTATAGAGATTGTTGGGCAGATATTTCCATGTTTATACAGATAGTAGTGTAGATAATTCCATCTTAATGTAGATGGCGGTGCAGATATCTCCATGTTCGTGCAGATGGCGGTGTAGATATTTCCATGTTCATACAGATGGCAGTGTAGATATTTCGAAGTTTATAGAGATAGCGCTGTAGTTATTTCCATATTTATAGAGGAATCTGTGTAGATATGTCCTTCTATATGCAGATAGCTGTGTAGATATTTCCATGTTCATATAGATAGCGGTGTAGATATTTCCATGTTCATCCAGATGCCTGTGTAGATATATCCATGTTCATACAGATGGCGGTGAAGATATTTCCATGTTCATACTGATGGCGGTGTAGATATTTCCATGTTCATACAAATCGCGGTGTAGATATTTCCATGTTCATAGAGATGGCAGTGTAGATATTATCATGTTCCCACAAAAGGCGGTGTAGATATTTCCATGTTCATAGAGATGTCGGTGTGGATATTTCCATGTTTATACAGATAGCAGTGTAGTTATTTCCATGTTTTTAGAGATAGCAGTGTAGATATTTCCATTGATATATAGATAGCTGTGTAGATATTTGCATGTTCATACAGATAGCGGTGTAGATATTTGCATGTTCATACAGATAGCGGTGTAGATATTTCCATGTTCATACAGATAGCGGTGTAGATATTTCCATGTTCATACAGATGGCGTTGTAGATATTTCCATGTTTATAGAGATGGCGGTGTATTTTCATGTTTACACAGATGGCGGTGTAGATATTTTCATGTTCATACAGATAGGGGTGTAGATATTTCCATGTTCATACAGATAGCGGTGTAGATATTTCCATGTTCATACAGATAGCGGTGTAGATATTTCCATGTTTATACTGGTGGCAGTGTAGTTATTTCCATGTTTATAGAGATGGCGGTGTAGATATTTCCATGTTTATAGAGATAGTGGTGTAGATATTTCCATGTTTATGGAGATAGCGGTGTAGATATTTCCAATTTTATAAAGATAGCAGTGTAGATATTTCCATGTTCATACAGATAGCGGTGTAGACATTTCCATGTTTACACAGATAGCGTTGTAGATATTTACATGTTTATAGAGATAGCTGTGTAGATATTTCCATGTTTATACAGATAGTGGTGTAGATATTTCCGTGTTTACACAGATAGCGTTGTGGATGTTTCGAAGTTTATACTGATAGCGGTGTAGATATTTCCATGTTTATGCAGATTGCAGTGTAGATATTTCCATGTTCATACAGATGGCGGTGCAGATATTTCCATGTTCATACAGATGGTGATGTAGATATTTCCATGTTTATAGAGATAGCGTTATAGTTATTTCCATGTTTATAGAGATAGCGCTGTAGATATTTCCATGTATATACAGATAGCTGTGTGGATATTTCCATGTTCCTACAGATAGCGGTGTAGATATTTGCATGTTCATATAGATAGCGGTGTAGGTATTTCCATGTTCACACAGGTAGCGGTGTAGATAATTCCAAGTTTATACCGATAGCAGTGTAGATATTTCCATGTTTATACAGATAGCGGTGTAGATATTTCCATCTTAATTCAGATGGCGGTGTAGATATTTCCAAGTTCCTACAGATGGCGGTGTAGATATTTCCATGTTCATACAGATGGCGGTGTAGATATTTCCAAGATTATTGAGATAGCGGCATAGTTATTTCCGTGTTTATAGAGAATGCTCTGTAGATATTTCCATGTATATGCAGATAGCTATGTAGTTATTTCCATGTTCATACAGATAGCAGTGTAGATATTTCCTTGTTCATCCAGATGGCGGTGTAGATATATCCATGTTCATACAGATGGCGGTGAAGGTATTTCCATGTTCATACAGATGGCGGTGTAGATATTTCCATGTTTATAAAGATGGCGGTGTAGATATTTCCATGTTTACAGAGAGGTCGGTTTAGATATTTCCATGTTTACACAAATAGCGGTTTAGATATTTCCATGTTGATACCCATAGCGGTGTAGATATTTCCAAGTTTATAGAGATAGTGGTGTAGATATTTCCATGTTTATAGAGATAGCGATGTAGACATTTCCAGGTTTATGCAGATAGCGGTATAGATATTTCCATGTTTATACAGATGGTGGGGTAGATATTTCCATGTTTATAGAGATGGCGGTCTAGATATTTCCATGTTTATAGAGATAGTGGTGTAGTTATTTCCAAGTTTATAGAGATAGCGTTGAAGATATTTCCATGTTTATACAGACAGCGGTGAATTTATATCCATGTTTATATGGATAGCGGGGTAGATATTTCCACGTTTATACAGATAGCGGTGTAGATATTTACATGTTTATAGAGATGGCGGCCTACATATTTTCTTGTTTATACAGATAGCGCTGTAGATATTTCCTTGTTTATGGAGATAGCGGTGTAGATTATCCCAATTTTATACAGATAGCAGTATAGATATTTCCATGTTCATACAGATGTTGGTGTAGGTATTTACATGTTCTTACAGGTGGCGGTGTAGATATTTCCATGTTTATAGAGATAGTGGTGTAGATATTTCCATGTTTATGGAGATAGCGGTGTAGATATTTCCAATTTTATAAAGATAGCAGTGTAGATATTTCCATGTTCATACAGATAGCGGTGTAGACATTTCCATGTTTACACAGATAGCGTTGTAGATATTTACATGTTTATAGAGATAGCGGTGTAGATATTTCCATGTTTATACAGATAGTGGTGTAGATATTTCCGTGTTTACACAGATAGCGTTGTGGATGTTTCGAAGTTTATACTGATAGCGGTGTAGATATTTCCATGTTTATGCAGATTGCAGTGTAGATATTTCCATGTTCATACAGATGGCGGTGCAGATATTTCCATGTTCATACAGATGGTGATGTAGATATTTCCATGTTTATAGAGATAGCGTTATAGTTATTTCCATGTTTATAGAGATAGCACTGTAGATATTTCCATGTATATACAGATAGCTGTGTGGATATTTCCATGTTCCTACAGATAGCGGTGTAGATATTTGCATGTTCATATAGATAGCGGTGTAGGTATTTCCATGTTCATACAGATAGCGGTGTAGATAATTCCAAGTTTATACCGATAGCAGTGTAGATATTTCCATGTTTATACAGATAGCGGTATAGATATTTCCATCTTAATTCAGATGGCGGTGTAGATATTTCCAAGTTCCTACAGATGGCGGTGTAGATATTTCCATGTTCATACAGATGGCGGTGTAGATATTTCCATGTTCTTAAACATGGCGGTGTAGATATTTCGATGTTCATACAGATAGCGATGTAGATATTTCCATTTCATACAGATGGCGGTGTAGATGTTTCCATGTTTGTAGAGATGGCGGTTTAGATATTTCCATGCTGATACACATAGCGGTGTAGAGATTTCCAAGTTTATAGAGATAGCGGCGTGGATATTTCCAAGTTTATAGAGATAGCGGTGTAGATATTTCCATGTTTATAGAGATGGCGGTGTTGATATTTCCATGTTTATACAGATAGCGGTGTAGATATTTACATGTTTATAGAGATGGCGGTCTAGATATTTTCTTGTTTATACAGATAGCGGTGTAGATATTTCCATGTTTATTGAGATAGCAGTGTAGTTATTTCCAATTTTATACAGATAGTAGTGTAGATATTTCCATGTTCACACAGGTAGTGTTGTAGATATTTCCACATTTATAGAGATGGCAGTGTAGATATTTCCATGTTCATACAGATGGCGTTGTAGATATTTTCATGTTTAGAGATGGAGGTGCAGATATTTCCATGTTTATACAGATGGCGGTGTAGATATTTCCACGTTTGTACAGATAGAGGTGTAGACATTTCCATGTTTACACTGATAGCAGTGTGGATATCTCCATGTGTATACAGATAGCGGTGTAGATATTTCCATGTTTATACAGATAGCGGTGCAGATATTTCCATCTTAATACAGATGGCGGTGTAGATATTTCCATGTTCCCACAGATTGCGGTGTAGATATTTCCATGTTCATTGAGATGGCGGTGTAGATATTTCCATGTTTATGCAGATAGCGGTATAGATATTTCCATGTTTATACAGATGGTCGTGTAGATATTTCCATGTTTATAGAGATGGCGGTGTAGATATTTTCATGTTTACACAGATGGCGGTATAGATATTTCCATGTTTACAGAGATAGCGGTGTAGACATTTCCATGTTTACACAGGTAGCGGTGTGGATATTTCCATGTTTATGCAGATAGCGGTGTAGATATTTGCATGTTCATACAGATAGCCGTGTAGATATTTCCATGTTTATACAGATAGCGGTGTAGATATTTCCATGTTCATACAGATAGCGGTGTAGATATTTCCATGTTCATACAGATAGCGGTGTAGATATTTCCATGTTCATACAGAAAGCGGTGTTGATGTTTCCATGTTTACACAGACAGTGGTGTAGACTTTTCTATGTTTACACAGATAGCGTAGATATTTACATGTTTATAGAGATAGCGGTGTAGCTATTTCCATGTTTACACAGGTAGCGGTGAAGATATTTCCATGTTTACACACATAGCGGTGTAGATATTTCCATGATTATACAGATAGCGGTGCAGATATTTCCATGTTTATACAGATAGCGGTGCAGATATTTCCATGATTATAAAGATAGCGGTGTAGATATTTCCATGTTTATACAGGTAGCGGTGTAGATAATTCCAAGTTTATACCGATAGCAGTGTAGATATTTTCATGTTTATACAGATAGCGGTGTAGATATTTCCATCTTAATACAGATGGCGGTGTAGATATTTCCAAGTTCCTACAGATGGCGGTGTAGATATTTCCATGTTCATACAGATGGCGGTGTAGGTATTTCCAAGATTATTGAGATAGCGGTGTAGTTATTTCCATGTTTATAGAGAATGCTCTTTAGATATTTCCATGTATATGCAGATAGCTGTGTAGTCATTTCCATGTTCATACAGATAGAGGTGTAGATATTTCCCTGTTCATCCAGATGGCGGTCTAGATATATCCATGTTCATACAGATGGAGGTGAAAGTATTTACATGTTCATACAGATGGCGGTGTAGATATTTCCATGTTTATAAAGGTGGCGGTGTAGATATTTCCATGTTTATACAGAGGTCGGTTTAGATATTTCCATGTTTACACAAATAGCGGTGTAGATATTTCCATGTTGATACACATAGCGGTGTAGATATTTCCAAGTTTATAGAGATAGTGGTGTAGATATTTCCATGTTTATAGAGATAGTGATGTAGACATTTCCATGTTTATGCAGATAGCGGTATAGATATTTCCATGTTTATACAGATGGTGGTGTAGTTATTTCCATGTTTATAGAGATGGCGGTCTAGATATTTCCATGTTTATAGAGATAGTGGTGTAGTTATTTCCAAGTTTATAGAGATAGCGTTGTAGGTATTTCCATGTTTATACAGACAGCGGTGAAGATATTTCCATGTTTATACGGATAGCGGGGTAGATATTTCCACGTCTATACAGATAGCGGTGTAGATATTTACATGTTTATGGAGATGGCGGCCTAGATATTTTCTTGTTTATACAGATAGCGGTGTAGATATTTCCTTGTTTATGGAGATAGCGGTGTAGATTATTCCGATTTTATACAGATAGCAGTGTAGATATTTCCATGTTCATACAGATAGCGGTGTAGACATTTCCAAGTTTATACAGATAGTGGTGTAGGTATTTCCATGTTTATACAGATAGCGGTGTAGCTATTTCCATCTCAATACAGATGGCGGTGTATATATTTCCATGTTCCTACAGATGGCGGCGTAGATATTTCCAAGTTTATAGAGATAGAGGTGTAGGTATTTCCATGTTTATGGAGAAAGCTGTGTAGATATTTGCATGTATATGCAGATAGCAGTGTAGATATTTCCATTTTCATACACATAGCGGTGTAGATATTTACATGTTCATCGACGTGGCGGTGTGGATACATCCATGTTCATACAGATGGCGGTGAAGATATTTCCATCTTCATACATATGGCGGTGTAGATATTTCCATGTTGATACAAATGGCGGTGTAGATATTTCCATGTTCAAAGAGATCGCGGTGTAGATATTTCCATGTTCATACAGATTGCGGTGTAGATATTTCCATGTTCATCCAGACGGCGGTGTAGATATATCCATGTTCATACAGATGGCGGTGAAGATATTTGCATGTTCATACAGATGGTGGTGTAGATATTTCCATGTTCATACAAATGGCGGTGTAAATATTTGCATTTTCATAGCGATGGCGGTATAGATATTTCCATGTTTATACAGAGGGCGGTTTACATATTTCCAGGTTTACAGAGATAGCGGTGTAGATATTTCCATGTTGATACACATAGCGGTGTAGATATTTCCAACTTTAAAGAGATAGCGGTGTAGATATTTCTATTTTTATAGAGATAGCGTTGTAGATACTTCCATGTTTATACAGATAGCGGTATAGGTATTTCCATGTTTGTAGAAATAGTGGTGTAGTTATTTCCAAGTTCATGGAGATAGCGATGTAGATATTTCCATGTTTATACAGATAGCGGTGAAGATATTTCCATGTTTATACAGATAGCGGTGTAGATATTTCCATGTTTATACAGATAGCGTTGTAGATATTTACATGTTTATAGAGATGGCGGTCTAGATATTTTCTTGTTTATACAGATAGCAGTGTAGATATTTCCACCTTTATAGAGATGGCGGTGTAGGTATTTCTATGTTCATGCAGATGGCGGTGTAGATATTTAAATGATTTTAGAGATTTCGGTGTAGATATTTCCATGTTTATACAGATAGCGGTGTAGATATTTCCATATTTATACAGATGGCGGTGTAGATATTTCCATGTTTATATAGATATCGGTGTAGATATTTCCATGTTTCTTCAGATAGCGGTGTGGATATTTGCAACTTAATACAGATGGCGGTGTAGATATTTCCATGTTCATACAGATAGCGGTGTAGATATTTCCATGTTCATACAGGAAGCGGTGTAGATATTTCCATGTTCATTCAGATAGCGGTGTAGTTATTTCCATGTTTATGCAGATAGCGGTGTAGATATTTCCATGTTCATGCAGATGGTGGTGTAGATATTTCCATGTTTATACAGATAGCGGTGTAGATATTTGCATGTTAATAAAGATCGCCGTGTAGATATTTCCAACTTAGTACAGATGGCGTTGTAGATATTTCCATGTTCCTACAGATGGCAGTGTAGATGTTTCCATGTTCATACAAACGGTGGTGTAGATATTTCCATGTTTATTGAGATAGCGGTGTAGTTACTTCCTTGTTTATAGAGAAAGCTGAGTAGATATTTCCATGTATATGCAGTTAGCTGTGTAGATATATTCATGTTCATACAGATTGCAGTGTAGATATTTCCATGGTCATTCAGATAGCGGTGTAGATATTTCCATGTTCATACAGATAGCGGTGTATATATTTTCATCTTCATACTGGTAGGGATGTTCATATTTCCATGTTCATGCAGATGGCGTTGTAGATGCTTCCATGATCATCCAGATTGCAGTATAGATATTTCCATGTTCATACAAATGGCAGTGTAGATATTTCCATGTTCATAGAGATGGCGGTGTAGATATATCCATGTTCATAGAGATGGCCGTGTAGATATTTCCATGTTTATACAGATAGCAGTGTAGTTATTTCCATGTTTATAGAGATAGCAGTGTAGATATTTCCATTGATATACAGATAGCTGTGTAGATATTTGCATGTTCATACAGATTGCGGTGTAGATATTTCCATGATGATACAGATAGCGGTGTAGATATTTCCATGTTCATACAGATACGGGTGTAGATATTTCCATGTTCATACAAATGGCGGTGTAGATATTTCCATGTTCCTAGAGATGGCAGTGTAGATATTTCCATGTTTATACAGACAGCAGTGTAGATATTTCCAAGTTTATGGAGATAGCAGTGTAGATATTTCCATTGATATATAGATAGCTGTGTAGATATTTGCATGTTCCTTCAGATAGCGGTGTAGATATTTCCATGTTCATACAGACAGTGGTGTAGATATTTCCATGTTCATACAGATAGCGGTGTAGATATTTCCATGTTCATACAGACAGCGGTGTAGATATTTCCATGGTCATACAGATAGCAGTGTAGATATTTCCATGTTCATACAGTTAGCGGTATAGATATTTCCATGTATATGGAGATAGCTGTGTAGATATTTCTATGTTCATACAGATGGCGGTGTAGATATTTCCATGTTCTTACGGATGGCAATGTAGATATTTCCATGTTCATACAGGTGGCGGTGTAGATATTTCCATGTTTATACAGATAGCAGTATAGTTATTTCCATGTTTATTGAGATAGCAGTGTAGATATTTCCATTGATATACAGATAGCTGTGTAGATATTTCCATGTTTATACAGACAGCGGTGTAGATATTTCCATGTTCATACAGATAGCGGTGTAGATATTTCCATGTTCATACAGATAGCGCTGTAGATATTTCCATGTTCATACAGATAACGGTGTAGATATTTCCATGTTCACACAGATAGCGGTGAAGATATTTCCATGTTCATACAGTTAGCGGTGTAGATATTTCCATGTTCATACAGATGGCGGTGTAGATATTTACATGTTCATACAGATAGCGGTGTAGGTATTTCCATGTTCAAACAGATAGCAGTGTAGATATTTCCATGTTTATGTACTTGGCGTTGTTGATATTTTCATGTTTACACAGATTGCGGTGTAGATATTTCCATGTTTGCAAAGATAGCGGTGTAGACATTTCCATGTTTACACAGATAGCGGTGTGGATATTTCCATGTTTATGCAGATAGCGGTGTAGATATTTCCATGTTTATACAGATATCGGTGCGGATATTTCCGTGTTTATACAGATAGTTGGGCAGATATTTCCATGTTTATACAGATAGCTGTGTAGATATTTCCATCTTAATACAGATGGCGGTGTAGTTATGTCCATGTTCGTACAGATTGCGGTGTAGATATTTCCATGTTCGTACAGATCGTGGTGTAGATATTTCAAAGTTTATAGAGATAGCGCTGCAGTTATTTCCATATTTATAGAGAAATCTGTGTAGATATTTGCATGTATATGCAGATATCTCTGTAGTTATTTCCATGTTCATGCAGATAGCAGTGTAGATATTTCCATGTTCATCCAGATGCTGGTGTAGATATATCCATGTTCATACTGATGGCGGTGAAGATATTTCCATGTTCATACAGATGGCGGTGTAGATATTTCCATGTTCATACAAATGGCGGTGTAGATATTTCCATGTTTATACAGATAGCGGTGTAGATATTTCCATGTTTATACAGATAGCAGTGTAGATATTTCCATGTTTATAAAGATAGTGGTGTAGATAATTCCAATTTTATACAGATAGCAGTGTAGATATTTCCAAGTTCATACAGATAGCGGTGTAGATATTTGCACGTTTATAGAGATGGCGGTGTAGATATTTCCGTGTTCATACAGATGGCGGTGTAGATATTTCCATGTTTATAGAGATGGCGGTGTAGATATTTTCATGTTTACACAGATGGCGGTGTAGATATTTCCATGTTTACACTTATAGCGGTGTAGACATTTCCATGTTTACACAGATAGCGGTGTGGATATTTCCATGTTTATGCAGATAGCGCTGTAGATATTTCCATGTTTATACAGATAGTGGTGCGGGTATTTCCATGTTTATACAGATAGTGGTGCAGATGTTTCCATGTTTATACAGATAGCGGTGTAGACATTTCCATCTTAATACAGATGGCGGTGTAGATATGTCCATGTTCGTACACATGGCGGTGTAGATATTTCCATGTTCATACAGATGGCAGTGTAGATATTTCGAAGTTTATAGAGATAGCGCTGTAGTTATTTCCATATTTATAGAGAAATCTGTGTAGATATTTCCATGTATATGCAGATAGCTGTGTAGATATTTCTATGTTCATGCAGATGGCGGTGTAGATATTTCCATGTTCATCCAGATGCCGGTGTAGATATATCCATGTTCATACAGATGGCGGTGATGATATTTCCATGTTCATACAGATGGCGGTGTAGATATTTCCATGTTCATACAAATGGCAGTGTAGATATTTCCATGTTCATAGAGATGGCGGTGTAGATATATCCATGTTCATAGAGATGGCCGTGTAGATATTTCCATGTTTATACAGAAAGCAGTGTAGTTATTTCCATGTTTATAGAGATAGCAGTGTAGATATTTCCATTGATATACAGATAGCTGTGTAGATATTTGCATGTTCATACAGATTGCGGTGTAGATATTTCCATGTTTATACAGATGGTGGTGTAGATATTTCCATGTTTATAGAGATGGCAGTCTAGATATTTCCATGTTTATAGTGATAGTGGTGTAGTTATTTCCAAGTTTATAGAGACAGCGTTGTAGATATTTCCGTGTTTATACAGATAGCAGTGAAGATATTTCCACGTTTATACAGATAGCGGTGTAGATATTTCCATGTTTATACAGATAGCAGTGTAGATATTTCCATGTTTATAGAGATAGTGGTGTAGATAATTCCAATTTTATACAGATAGCAGTGTAGATATTTCCAAGTTCATACAGATAGCGGTGTAGATATTTGCACGTTTATAGAGATGGTGGTGTAGATATTTCCATGTTCATACAGATGGCGGTGTAGATATTTCCATGTTTATAGAGATGGCGGTGTAGCTATTTCCAAGTTTACACTGATAGCGGAGTAGACATTTCCATGTATACACAGAGAGCAGTGTGGATATTTCCATGTTTATTCAGATAGCGGTGTAGATATTTCCATGTTTATACAGATAGCAGTGCGGTTATTTCCATGTTTATACAGATAGTGGTTCAGATATTTCCATGTTTATACAGATAGCGGTGTAGACATTTCCATCTTAATACATATGGCGGTGTAGATATGTCCATGTTCGTACAGATGGCGATTTAGATATTTCCATGTTCATACAGATGGCAGTGTAGATATTTCGAAGTTTATAGAGATAGCGCTGTAGTTATTTCCATATTAATTGAGAAATCTGTGTAGATATTTCCATGTATATGCAGATAGCTGTGTAGATATTTCTATGTTCATGCAGATGGCGGTGTAGATATTTCCATGTTCATCCAGATGCCGGTGTAGATATTTCCATGTTCATACAGATGGCGGTGATGATATTTCCATGTTCATACAGATGGCCGTGTAGATATTTCCATGTACATACAAATGGCGGTGTAGATATTTCCATGTTCATAGAAATGGCGGTGTAGATGTTTCCATGTTCATAGAGTTGGCAGTGTAGATATTTCCATGATTATACAGATAGCAGTGCAGTTATTTCCATGTATATAGAGATAGCAGTGTAGTTATTTCCATTGATATACAGATAGCTGTGTAGATATTTCCATGCTCATACAGATAGCAGATAGATATTTCCATGTTGATACAGATAGCGGTGTAGATATTTCCATGTTCATACAGATAGCTTTGTAGATATTTCCATGTTCATACAGATAGCGGTGTAGATATTTCCATGTTCATACAGATAGTGGTGTAGGTATTTCCATGTTTATACAGATAGCAGTGTAGATATTTCCATGTTGATAGAGATAGCAGTGTAGGTATTTCCATTGATATACAGATAGCTGTGTAGATATTTGCATATTCATTCAGATAGCAGTGTAGATATTTCCATGTTAATACAGACAGTGGTGTAGATATTTCCATGTTCATACAGATAGCGGTATAGACATTTCCATGTTCATACAGATAGCGGTGTAGATATTTCCATGTTCATACAGATAGCATTGTAGATATTTCCACGTTCATACAGTTAGCGGTATAGATATTTCCATGTTCATCCAGATGCCGGTGTAGATATATCCATGTTCATACAGATGGCGGTTAAGATATTTCCATGTTCATACAGATGGCGGTGTAGATATTTCCATGTTCATACAGACAGCGGTGTAGATATTTCCATGGTCATACAGATAGCAGTGTAGAGATTTCCATGTTCATACAGTTAGCGGTATAGATATTTCCATGTTCATATAGATGCCGGTGTAGATACTTACATGTTCATACAGATGGTGGTGTAGATATTTCCATGTTCTTCCGGATGGCAATGTAGATATTTCCATGTTCATACAGGTGGCGGTGTAGATATTTCCATGTTTATACAGATAGCAGTATAGTTATTTCCATGTTTATTGAGATAGCAGTGTAGATATTTCCATTGATATACAGATAGCTGTGTAGATATTTCCATGTTTATACAGACAGCGGTGTAGATATTTCCATGTTCATACAGATAGCGGTGTAGATATTTCTATGTTCATACAGATAGCGCTGTAGATATTTCCATGTTCATACTGATAACGGTGTAGATATTTCCATGTTCACACAGATAGCGGTGAAGATATTTCCATGTTCATACAGTTAGCGGTGTAGATATTTCCATGTTCATACAGATGGCGGTGTAGATATTTACATGTTCATACAGATAGCGGTGTAGGTATTTCCATGTTCAAACAGATAGCAGTGTAGATATTTCCATGTTTATGTACTTGGCGTTGTTGATATTTTCATGTTTACACAGATTGCGGTGTAGATATTTCCATGTTTGCAAAGATAGCGGTGTAGACATTTCCATGTTTACACAGATAGCGGTGTGGATATTTCCATGTTTATGCAGATAGCGGTGTAGATATTTCCATGTTTATACAGATATCGGTGCGGATATTTCCGTGTTTATACAGATAGTTGGGCAGATATTTCCATGTTTATACAGATAGCTGTGTAGATATTTCCATCTTAATACAGATGGCGGTGTAGTTATGTCCATGTTCGTACAGATTGCGGTGTAGATATTTCCATGTTCGTACAGATCGTGGTGTAGATATTTCAAAGTTTATAGAGATAGCGCTGCAGTTATTTCCATATTTATAGAGAAATCTGTGTAGATATTTGCATGTATATGCAGATATCTCTGTAGTTATTTCCATGTTCATGCAGATAGCAGTGTAGATATTTCCATGTTCATCCAGATGCTGGTGTAGATATATCCATGTTCATACTGATGGCGGTGAAGATATTTCCATGTTCATACAGATGGCGGTGTAGATATTTCCATGTTCATACAAATGGCGGTGTAGATATTTCCATGTTTATACAGATAGCGGTGTAGATATTTCCATGTTTATACAGATAGCAGTGTAGATATTTCCATGTTTATAAAGATAGTGGTGTAGATAATTCCAATTTTATACAGATAGCAGTGTAGATATTTCCAAGTTCATACAGATAGCGGTGTAGATATTTGCACGTTTATAGAGATGGCGGTGTAGATATTTCCGTGTTCATACAGATGGCGGTGTAGATATTTCCATGTTTATAGAGATGGCGGTGTAGATATTTTCATGTTTACACAGATGGCGGTGTAGATATTTCCATGTTTACACTTATAGCGGTGTAGACATTTCCATGTTTACACAGATAGCGGTGTGGATATTTCCATGTTTATGCAGATAGCGCTGTAGATATTTCCATGTTTATACAGATAGTGGTGCGGGTATTTCCATGTTTATACAGATAGTGGTGCAGATGTTTCCATGTTTATACAGATAGCGGTGTAGACATTTCCATCTTAATACAGATGGCGGTGTAGATATGTCCATGTTCGTACACATGGCGGTGTAGATATTTCCATGTTCATACAGATGGCAGTGTAGATATTTCGAAGTTTATAGAGATAGCGCTGTAGTTATTTCCATATTTATAGAGAAATCTGTGTAGATATTTCCATGTATATGCAGATAGCTGTGTAGATATTTCTATGTTCATGCAGATGGCGGTGTAGATATTTCCATGTTCATCCAGATGCCGGTGTAGATATATCCATGTTCATACAGATGGCGGTGATGATATTTCCATGTTCATACAGATGGCGGTGTAGATATTTCCATGTTCATACAAATGGCAGTGTAGATATTTCCATGTTCATAGAGATGGCGGTGTAGATATATCCATGTTCATAGAGATGGCCGTGTAGATATTTCCATGTTTATACAGAAAGCAGTGTAGTTATTTCCATGTTTATAGAGATAGCAGTGTAGATATTTCCATTGATATACAGATAGCTGTGTAGATATTTGCATGTTCATACAGATTGCGGTGTAGATATTTCCATGTTTATACAGATGGTGGTGTAGATATTTCCATGTTTATAGAGATGGCAGTCTAGATATTTCCATGTTTATAGTGATAGTGGTGTAGTTATTTCCAAGTTTATAGAGACAGCGTTGTAGATATTTCCGTGTTTATACAGATAGCAGTGAAGATATTTCCACGTTTATACAGATAGCGGTGTAGATATTTCCATGTTTATACAGATAGCAGTGTAGATATTTCCATGTTTATAGAGATAGTGGTGTAGATAATTCCAATTTTATACAGATAGCAGTGTAGATATTTCCAAGTTCATACAGATAGCGGTGTAGATATTTGCACGTTTATAGAGATGGTGGTGTAGATATTTCCATGTTCATACAGATGGCGGTGTAGATATTTCCATGTTTATAGAGATGGCGGTGTAGCTATTTCCAAGTTTACACTGATAGCGGAGTAGACATTTCCATGTATACACAGAGAGCAGTGTGGATATTTCCATGTTTATTCAGATAGCGGTGTAGATATTTCCATGTTTATACAGATAGCAGTGCGGTTATTTCCATGTTTATACAGATAGTGGTTCAGATATTTCCATGTTTATACAGATAGCGGTGTAGACATTTCCATCTTAATACATATGGCGGTGTAGATATGTCCATGTTCGTACAGATGGCGATTTAGATATTTCCATGTTCATACAGATGGCAGTGTAGATATTTCGAAGTTTATAGAGATAGCGCTGTAGTTATTTCCATATTAATTGAGAAATCTGTGTAGATATTTCCATGTATATGCAGATAGCTGTGTAGATATTTCTATGTTCATGCAGATGGCGGTGTAGATATTTCCATGTTCATCCAGATGCCGGTGTAGATATTTCCATGTTCATACAGATGGCGGTGATGATATTTCCATGTTCATACAGATGGCCGTGTAGATATTTCCATGTACATACAAATGGCGGTGTAGATATTTCCATGTTCATAGAAATGGCGGTGTAGATGTTTCCATGTTCATAGAGTTGGCAGTGTAGATATTTCCATGATTATACAGATAGCAGTGCAGTTATTTCCATGTATATAGAGATAGCAGTGTAGTTATTTCCATTGATATACAGATAGCTGTGTAGATATTTCCATGCTCATACAGATAGCAGATAGATATTTCCATGTTGATACAGATAGCGGTGTAGATATTTCCATGTTCATACAGATAGCTTTGTAGATATTTCCATGTTCATACAGATAGCGGTGTAGATATTTCCATGTTCATACAGATAGTGGTGTAGGTATTTCCATGTTTATACAGATAGCAGTGTAGATATTTCCATGTTGATAGAGATAGCAGTGTAGATATTTCCATTGATATACAGATAGCTGTGTAGATATTTGCATATTCATTCAGATAGCAGTGTAGATATTTCCATGTTAATACAGACAGTGGTGTAGATATTTCCATGTTCATACAGATAGCGGTATAGACATTTCCATGTTCATACAGATAGCGGTGTAGATATTTCCATGTTCATACAGATAGCATTGTAGATATTTCCACGTTCATACAGTTAGCGGTATAGATATTTCCATGTTCATCCAGATGCCGGTGTAGATATATCCATGTTCATACAGATGGCGGTTAAGATATTTCCATGTTCATACAGATGGCGGTGTAGATATTTCCATGTTCATACAGACAGCGGTGTAGATATTTCCATGGTCATACAGATAGCAGTGTAGAGATTTCCATGTTCATACAGTTAGCGGTATAGATATTTCCATGTTCATATAGATGCCGGTGTAGATACTTACATGTTCATACAGATGGTGGTGTAGATATTTCCATGTTCTTCCGGATGGCAATGTAGATATTTCCATGTTCATACAGGTGGCGGTGTAGATATTTCCATGTTTATACAGATAGCAGTATAGTTATTTCCATGTTTATTGAGATAGCAGTGTAGATATTTCCATTGATATACAGATAGCTGTGTAGATATTTCCATGTTTATACAGACAGCGGTGTAGATATTTCAATGTTCATACAGATAGCGGTGTAGATATTTCTATGTTCATACAGATAGCGCTGTAGATATTTCCATGTTCATACTGATAACGGTGTAGATATTTCCATGTTCATTCAGATAGCGGTGTAGATATTTCCATGTTCATACAGTTGGCGGTGTAGATATTTCCATGTTCATACAGATGGCGGTGTAGATATTTACATGTTCATACAGATGGCGGTGTAAATATTTCCATGTTCGTACAGATGGCGTTGTAGATATTTCCATGTTCATAGAGATGGCGGTGTAGATATTTCCATGTTTATGCAGATAGCGGTATAGGTAATTCCATGTTTATACAGATGGTGGTGTAGATATTTCCATGTTTATAGAGATGGCAGTCTAGATATTTCCATGTTTATAGTGATAGTGGTGTAGTTATTTCCAAGTTTATAGAGACAGCGTTGTAGATATTTCCGTGTTTATACAGATAGCAATGAAGATATTTCCACGTTTATATAGATAGCGGTGTAGATATTTCCATGTTTATACAGATAGCAGTGTAGATATTTCCATGTTTATAGAGATAGTGGTGTAGATAATTCCAATTTTATACAGATAGCAGTGTAGATATTTCCAAGTTCATACAGATAGCGGTGTAGATATTTGCACGTTTATAGAGATTGCGGTGTAGATATTTCCATGTTCATACAGATGGCGGTGTAGATATTTCCATGTTTATAGAGATGGCGGTGTAGCTATTTCCAAGTTTACACTGATAGCGGTGTAGACATTTCCATGTATACCCAGAAAGCAGTGTGGATATTTCCATGTTTATTCAGATAGCGGTGTAGATATTTCCATGTTTATACAGATAGCGGTGCGGTTATTTCCATGTTTATACAGATAGTGGTGCAGATATTTCCATGTTTATACAGATAGCGGTGTAGACATTTCCATCTTAATACAGATGGCGGTGTAGATATGTCCATGTTCGTACAGATAGCGGTTTAGATATTTCCATGTTCATACAGATGGCAGTGTAGATATTTCGAAGTTTATAGAGATAGCGCTGTAGTTATTTCCATATTAATTGAGAAATCTGTGTAGATATTTCCATGTATATGCAGATAGCTGTGTAGATATTTCTATGTTCATGCAGATGGCGGTGTAGATATTTCCATGTTCATCCAGATGCCGGTGTAGATATTTCCATGTTCATACAGATGGCGGTGATGATATTTCCATGTTCACACAGATGGCGGTGTAGATATTTCCATGTTCATACAAATGGCGGTGTAGATATTTCCATGTTCATAGACATGGCGGTGTAGATGTTTCCATGTTCATAGAGATGGCGGTGTAGATATTTCCATGTTTATACAGATAGCAGTGCAGTTATTTCCATGTATATAGAGATAGCAGTGTAGTTATTTCCATTGATATACAGATAGCTGTGTAGATATTTCCATGCTCATACAGATAGCGGATAGATATTTCCATGTTGATACAGATAGCGGTGTAGATATTTCCATGTTCATACACATAGCTTTGTAGATATTTCCATGTTCATACAGATAGCGGTGTAGATATTTCCATGTTCATACAGATAGTGGTGTAGGTATTTCCATGTTTATGCAGATAGCAGTGTAGATATTTCCATGTTTATAGAGATAGCAGTGTAGATATTTCCATTGATATACAGATAGCTGTGTAGATATTTGCATATTCATTCAGATAGAAGTGTAGATATTTCCATGTTAATACAGACTGTGGTGTAGATATTTCCATGTTCATACAGATAGCGGTGTAGATATTTCCATGTTCATACAGATAGCGGTGTAGATATTTCCATATTCATACAGATAGCATTGTAGATATTTCCACGTTCATACAGTTAGCGGTATAGATATTTCCATGTTCATCCAGATGCCGGTGTAGATATATCCATGTTCATACAGATGGCGGTTAAGATATTTCCATGTTCATACAGATGGCGGTGTAGATATTTCCATGTTCATGCAAGTGGCGGTGTAGATATTTCCATGTTCATAGACATGGCGGTGTAGATATATCCATGTTCATACAAATGGCGGTGTAGATATTTCCATGTTCCTAGAGATGGCGGTGTAGATATTTCCATGTTTATACAGATAGCAGTGTAGTTATTTCCATGTTTATAGAGATAGCAGTGTAGATATTTCCATTGATATACAGATAGCTGTGTAGATATTTGCATGTTCAGACAGATGGCGGTGTAGATATTTCCCTGTTCATACAGACAGTGGTGTAGATATTTCCATGTTCATACAGATAGCGGTGTACATATTTGCATGTTCATACTGATAGCGGTGTAGATATTTCCATGTTCATACAGTTAGCGGTGTAGATATTTCCATGTTCATACAAATGGCGCTGTATATATTTACATGTTCATACAGATGGCGGTGTAGATATTTCCATGTTCGAACGGATGGCAGTGTAGTTATTTCCATGTTTATAGAGATAGCAGTGTAGATATTTCCATTGATATACTGATGGCTGTGTAGATATTTGCATGTTCATACAGATAGCGGTGTAGATATTTCCATGTTCGTACGGATGGCAGTGTAGATATTACCTTGTTCATGTAGGTTGCGGTGTAGATATTTCCATGTTTATACACATAGCAGTGTAGTTACTTCCATGATTATAGAGATAGCAGTGTAGATATTTCCATTGATATACAGATAGCTTTGTAGATATTTGCATGTTCATACAGATAGCCGTGTAGATATTTCCATGTTCATACAGATAGCGGTGTAGATATTTCCATGTTCATACAGATAGCGGTGTTGATATTTCCATGTTCATACAGATAACGGTGTAGATATTTCCATGTTCATACGGATAGCGGTGTAAATATTTCCAACTTTATATAGATAGCGGTGTAGATATTTCCATCTTTATAGAGATAGCAGTGTAGATATTTCCAGTGATATGCAGATAGCGGTGGAGATATTTCCATGTTCATACAGAGAGCGGTGTAGATATTTCCATGTTCATACAGATAGCGGTGCAGATATTTCCATGTTCATTCAGATAGCGGTGTAGATATTTCCATGTTTATACAGATAACGGTGTAGATATTTCCATGTTCAGATAGCGGTGTAGATATTTCCATGTTCATAGAGATGGCGGCGTAGATATTTCCATGTTTATGCAGATAGCGGTATTGGTATTTCCATGTTTATACAGAAGGTGGTGTAGATATTTCCATGTTTATAGAGATGGCGGTCTAGATATTTCCATTTTTATAGAGATAGTGGTGCAGTTATTTCCAAGTTTATAGAGACAGCGTTGTAGGTATTTCCATGTTTATACAGATAGCTTTGAAGATATTTTCATGTTTATACAGATAGCGGTGGAGATATTTCCATGTTTATACAGATAGCGGTGTAGATATTTCCATGTTTAAAGAGATAGTCGTGTAGATAATTCCAATTTTATACACATAGCAGTGTAGATATTTCCAAGTTCATACAGATAGCAGTGTAGATATTTCCACATTTATAGGGATGGCGGTGTAGATATTTCCATGTTCATACAGATGGCTGTGTAGGTATTTCCATGTTTATAGAGATGGAGGAGTAGATATTTTCATGTTTACACAGATGGCGGTGTATATATTTCCATGTTTACACAGATAGCGGTGTGGATATTTCCATGTTTATACAGATAGTGGTGTAGTTATTTCCATGTTCATACAGATAGCGGTGAGGATATTTCCATGTTTATACAGATAGTGGTGTAGTTATTTCCATGTTCATACAGATAGCGGTGTAGATATTTCCATGTTCATACAGATAGCAGTGTAGATATTTCCATGTTCATACAGATGGCTGTGTAGGTATTTCCATGTTTATAGAGATGGCGGAGTAGATATTTTCATGTTTACACAGATGGCGGTTAAGATATTTACATGTTTACACAGATAGCAGTGTGGATATTTCCATGTTTATGCAGATAGCGGTGAGGATATTTCCATGTTTATACAGATAGTGGTGTAGTTATTTCCATGTTCATACAGATAGCGGTGTAGATATTTCCATGTTCATACAGATAGCAGTGTAGATATTTCCATGTTCATAGAGATAGCGGTGTAGATATTTCCATGTTCATACAGTTAGCGGTGTAGATATTCCCATGTTCATACAGATGTCGGTGTAGATATTTACATGTTCATATAGATGGCGGTGTAGATATTTCCATGTTCGTACGGATGGCAGTGTAGATATTTCCATGTTCATACAGGTGGCGGTGTAGATATTTGCATGTTTTTACAGATAGCAGTGTAGATATTTCCATGTTTATAGAGATAGCAGTGTAGATATTTCCGTTGATATACGGATAGCTTTGTAGATATTTGCATGTTAATACAGATATCCGTGTAGATATTTCCATGTTCATACAGATAGCGGTGTAGATATTTCCATGTTCATACATATAGCGGTGTAGATATTTCCATGTTCATACAGATAACGGTGTAGATATTTCCATGTTCATACAGATAGCGGTGTAGGTATTTCCATGTTCATACAGTTAGCGGTGTAGATATTTCCATGTTCATACAGATGGCGGTGTAGTCATTTACATGTTCATACAGATGGCGGTGTAAATATTTCCATGTTCATACAGATGGCGGTGTAGATATTTCCATGTTCGTATGGATGGCAGTGTAGATATTTCCATGTTCATACAGGTGGCGGTGTAGATATTTCCATGTTTATACAGATAGCAGTGTAGTTATTTCCATGGTTATAGAGATAGCAGTGTAGATATTTCTATTGATATACAGATAGCTGTGTAGATATTTGCATGTTCTTACAGATAGCGGTGTAGATATTTCCATGTTCATACAGATAGCGGTGTAGATACTTCCATGTTCATACAGATAGCGGTGTAGATATTTCCATGTTCATACAGATAACGGTGTAGATATTTCCATGTTAATACAGTTAGCGGTGTAGATATTTCCATGTTCATACAGATGGCGGTGTAGATATTTATATGTTCATACAGATGGCGGTGTAGATATTTCCATGTTCGTGCAGATGGCGGTGTAGATATTTCCATGTTCATAGAGATGGCGGCGTAGATATTTCCATGCTCATACAAATGGCGGTGTAGATATTTCCATGTTCATAGAGATGGCGGTGTAGATATTTCCATGTTTATACAGATAGCAGTGTAGTTATTTCCATGGTTTTAGAGATAGCAGTGTAGATATTTCCATTGATATACAGATAGCTGTGTAGATATTTGCATGTTCATTCATTTAGCGGTGTAGTTATTTCCATGTTCATACAGATAGCGGTGTAGATATTTCCATGTTCATACAGATAACGGTGTAGATATTTCCATGTTCAGATAGCGGTGTAGACATTTCCATGTTCATAGAGATGGCGGCGTAGATATTTCCATGTTTATGCAGATAGCGGTATAGGTATTTCCATGTTTATACAGAATGTGGTGTAGATATTTCCATGTTTATAGAGATGGCGGTCTAGATATTTCCATGTTTATAGAGATAGTGGTGCAGTTATTTCCAAGTTTATAGAGACAGCGTTGTAGATATTTCCATGTTTATACAGATAGCGGTGAAGATATTTCCATGTTTATACAGATAGCGGTGGAGATATTTCCATGTTTATACAGATAGCGGTGTAGATATTTCCATGTTTAAAGAGATAGTGGTGTAGATAATTCCAATTTTATACACATAGCAGTGTAGATATTTCCTAGTTCATACAGATAGCATTGTAGGTATTTCCACGTTTCTAGGGATGGCGGTGTAGATATTTCCATGTTCATACAGATGGCTGTGTAGGTATTTCCATGTTTATAGAGATGGCGGAGTAGATATTTTCATGTTTACACAGATGGCGGTGTAGATATTTCCATGTTTACACAGATAGCGGTGTGGATATTTCCATGTTTATGCAGATAGCGGTGAGGATATTTCCATGTTCATACAGATAGCAGTGTAGATATTTCCATGTTCATAGAGATAGCGGTGTAGATATTTCCATGTTCATACAGTTAGCGGTGTAGATATTCCCATGTTCATACAGATGTCGGTGTAGATATTTACATGTTCATACAGATGGCGGTGTAGATATTTCCATGTTCGTACGGATGGCAGTGTAGATATTTCCATGTTCATACAGGTGGCGGTGTAGATATTTGCATGTTTTTACAGATAGCAGTGTAGATATTTCCATGTTTATAGAGATAGCAGTGTAGATATTTCCGTTGATATACGGATAGCTTTGTAGATATTTGCATGTTAATACACATATCCGTGTAGATATTTCCATGTTCATACAGATAGCGGTGTAGATATTTCCATGTTCATACAGATAGCGGTGTATATATTTCCATGTTCATACAGATAACGGTGTAGATATTTCCATGTTCATACAGTTAGCGGTGTAGATATTTCCATGTTCATACAGATGGCGGTGTAGACATTTACATGTTCATACAGATGGCGGTGTAAATATTTCCATGTTCATACAGATGGCGGTGTAGATATTTCCATGTTCGTATGGATGGCAGTGTAGATATTTCCATGTTCATACAGGTGGCGGTGTAGATATTTCCATGTTTATACAGATAGCAGTGTAGTTATTTCCATGGTTATAGAGATAGCAGTGTAGGTATTTCCATTGATATACAGATAGCTGTGTAGATATTTGCATGTTCTTACAGATAGAGGTGTAGATATTTCCATGTTCATACAGATAGTGGTGTAGTTATTTCCATGTTCATACAGATAGCGGTGTAGATATTTCCATGTTCATACAGAGAGCAGTGTAGATATTTCCATGTTCATAGAGATAGCGGTGTATATATTTCCATGTTCATACAGTTAGCGGTGTAGATATTCCAATGTTCATACAGATGTCGGTGTAGATATTTACATGTTCATACAGATGGCGGTGTAGATATTTCCATGTTCGTACGGATGGCAGTGTAGATATTTCCATGTTCATACAGGTGGCGGTGTAGATATTTGCATGTATTTACAGATAGCAGTGAAGATATTTCCATGTTTATAGAGATAGCAGTGTATATATTTCCGTTGATATACGGATAGCTTTGTAGATATTTGCATGTTAATACAGATATCCGTGTAGATATTTCCATGTTCATACAGATAGCGGTGTAGATATTTCCATGTTCATACAGATTGCGGTGTAGATATTTCCATGTTCATACAGATAACGGTGTAGATATTTCCATGTTCATACAGATAGCGGTGTAGGTATTTCCATTTTCATACAGTTAGCGGTGTAGATATTTCCATGTTCATACAGATGGCGGTGTAGACATTTACATGTTCATACAGATGGCGGTGTAAATATTTCCATGTTCATACAGATGGCGGTGTAGATATTTCCATGTTCATAGAGATGGCGGTGTAGATATTTCCATGCTCATACAAATGGCGGTGTAGATATTTCCATGTTCATAGAGATGGCGGTGTAGATATTTCCATGTTTATACAGATTGCAGTGTAGTTATTTCCATGGTTTTAGAGATAGCAGTATAGATATTTCCATTGATATACACATAGCTGTGTAGATATTTGCATGTTCATACAGATAGCTGTGTAGATATTTCCATGTTCATACAGATAGCGGTGTAGATATTTCCATGTTCATACAGATAACGGTGTAGATATTTCCATGTTCAGATAGCGGTGTAGATATTTCCATGTTCATAGAGATGGCGGCGTAGATATTTCCATGTTTATGCAGATAGCGGTATAGGTATTTCCATGTTTATACAGAAGGTGGTGTGGATATTTCCATGTTTATAGAGATGGCGGTCTAGATATTTCCATGTTTATAGAGATAGTGGTGCAGTTATTTCCAAGTTAATAGAGACAGCGTTGTAGATATTTCCATGTTTATACAGATAGCGGTGAAGATATTTCCATGTTTATACAGATAGCGGTGGAGATATTTCCATGTTTATACAGATAGCGCTGTAGATATTTCCATGTTTAAAGAGATAGTGGTGTAGATAATTCCAATTTTATACACATAGCAGTGTAGATATTTCCAAGTTCATACAGAAAGCAGTGTAGATATTTCCACGTTTATAGGGATGGCGGTGTAGATATTTCCATGTTCATACAGATGGCTGTGTAGGTATTTCCATGTTCGTACAGATGGCGGTGTAGATATTTCCATGTTCATAGAGATGGCGGTGTAGATATTTACATGTTCATACAGATGGCGGTGTAGATATTTCCATGTTCATACAGATGGCGGTGTAGATATTTCCATGTTCATAGAGATGGCGGTGTAGATATTTCCGTGTTTATGCAGATAGCCGTATAGATAGTTCCATGTTTGTACAGATGGTGGTGTAGATATTTCCATGTTTATAGAGATGGCGGTCTAGATATTTCCATGTTTATTGAGATAGTGGTGTAGATTTTTCCAAGTTTATAGAGACAGCATTGTAGATATTTCCATGTTTATACCGATAGCTGTGAAGATATTTCCATGTTTATACAGATAGCGGTGTAGATATTTCCATATTTATACAGATAGCGGTGTAGATATTTCCATGTTTATAGAGATAGTGGTGTAGATAATTCCAATTTTATACAGATAGCAGTGTAGATATTTCCAAGTACATACAGATAGCGGTGTAGATATTTCCACGTTTATAGGGATGGCGGTGTAGATATTTCCATGTTCATACAGATGGCAGTGTAGATATTTCCATGTTTATAGACTTGGCGTTTTTGATATTTTCATGTTTACACAGATTGCGTTGTAGATATTTCCATGTTTGCAAAGATAGCGGTGTATACATTTCCATGTTTACACAGATAGCGGTGTGGATATTTCCATGTTTATGCAGATAGCGGTGTAGATATTTCCATGTTCATACAGATAGCGGTGTAGATATTTCCATGTTAATACAGATAGCGGTGTAGATATTTCCATCTTTATACAGATGGCAGTGAAGATATTTCCATGTTCATACAGATGGCGGTGTAGATATTTCCATGTTCATACAAATGGCGGTGTAGATATTTCCATGTTCATAGAGATGGCAGTTTAGATATTTCCATGTTCCTACAATTGGCAGTGTAGATATTTCCATGTTCATAGAGATGGCGGTGTAAATATTTCCATGTTTATACAGATAGCAGTGTAGTTATTTCCATGTTTATAGAGAAAGCGGTGTAGATATTTCCATTGATATACAGATAGCTGTGTAGATATTTGCATGTTCATACAGATAGCGGTGTAGATATTTCCATGTTCATACAGACAGTGTTGTAGATATTTCCATGTTCATACAGATAGCGGTGTAGTTATTTCCATGTTCATACAGATAACTGTGTAGATATTTCCATGTTAATACTGTTAGCGGTGTAGTTATTTCCATGTTCATACAAATAGCGGTGTAGATATTTCCATGTTCATACAGTTAGCGGTGTAGATATTTCCATGTTCATGCGGATTTTGGTGTAGATATTTACATGTTCATACAGATAGCGGTGTAGATATTTCCATGTTCATACAGATAGCGGTGTAGATATTTCCATGTTCATACAGATAGCGGTGTAGATATTTCCATGTTCATACAGATAGCGGTTTAGATATTTCCATGTTTATAGAGATGGCGGTGTAGATATTTTTATGTTTACACAGATGGCGGTGTTGATATTTCCATGTTTACACAGATAGCAGTGTGGATATTTCCATGTTTATGCAGATAGTGGTGTAGATATTTCCATGTTTATACAGATAGCGGTGCGGATATTTCCATGTTTATACAGATACTGGTGCAGATATTTCTATGTTCGTACAGATAACGGTGTAGATATTTCCATGTTCATACAGATAGCGGTGTAGATATTTCCATAGTCATACAGTTAGCGGTGTAGATATTTCCATGTTCATACAGATGGCGGTGTAGATATTTCCATGTTTATAGAGATGGCGGTGTAGATATTTTCATGTTTACCCAGTTTGCGGTGTAGATATTTCCATGTTTACTCAGATAGCAGTGTAGACATTTCCGTGTTTACACAGAAAGCGGTGTGGATATTTCCATGTTTATGCAGATAGCGGTGTAGATATTTCCATGTTTATACAGATAGCGGTGTAGACATTACCATCTTAATACAGATGGCGGTGTAGATATGTCCATGTTCGTACAGATGACGGTGTAGATATTTCCATGTTCATACAGATGGCGGTGTAGATATTTCTCTGTTTATAGAGATGGCGGTCTAGATATTTTCATGTTTACAGAGATAGTGTTGTAGTTATTTCCAAGTTTATACAGATAGCGGTGTAGATATTTCCATGTTTATACAGATAGCGGTGTAGATATTTCCATGTTTATACAGATAGAGGTGTAGATATTTACATGTTTATAGAGATGGCGGTCTAGATATTTTCTTGTTTATACAGATAGCGGTGTAGATATTTCCATGTTTATTGAGATAGCGGTGTAGTTATTTCCAATTTTATACAGATAGTAGTGTAGATATTTCCATGTTCATACACGTAGTGGTGTAGATATATCCACGTTTATAGAGATGGCAGTGTAGATATTTCCATGTTCATACAGATGGCTTTGTAGATTTTCCATGTTTATAGAGATGGAGGTGCAGATATTTCCATGTTTATAAAGATGGCGGTGTAGATATTTCCACGTTTATACAGATAGCAGTGAAGCTATTTCCATGTTTACACCGATAGCTGTGTGGATATCTCCATGTGTATACAGATAGCGGTGTAGATATTTCCATGTTTATACAGATAGCGGTGCAGATATTTCCATCTTAATTCAGATGGCAGTGTAGATATTTCCATGTTCCCACAGATGGCGGTGTAGATTTTTCCATGTTCATACGGATGGCGGTGTACATATTTCGATGTTCATACAGATAGCGATGTAGATATTTCCATGTTCGTACAGATGGCGGTGTAGATATTTCCATGTTCATCCAGATGGCGGTGAAGATATTTCCGTGTTCATACAGATGGCGGTGAATATACTTCCATGTTTATACAGATAGCGTTGTAGATATTTCCATGTTTATAGAGATGGCGGTCTAGATATTTCCATGTTTATAGAGATAGTGGTGTAGTTGTTTCCAAGTTTATAGAGACAGCGTTGTAGATATTTCCATGTTTATACAGATAGCGGTGAAGATATTTCCATGTTTATACAGATAGCGGTGTAGATATTTCCATGTTTATACAGATAGCGGTGTTGATATTTCCATGTTTATAGAGATAGTGGTGTAGATAATTCCAATTTTATACAGATAGTAGGGTAGATATTTCCAAGTTCCTACAGATAGCGCTGTAGATATTTCCACGTTTATAGAGATGGCGGTGTAGATATTTCCATGTTGATACAGATGGCGGTGTAGATATTTCCATGTTTATAGAGATGGCGGTGTAGATATTTTCATGTTTAAACAGATGGCCGTATAGACATTTCCATGTTTACACAGATAGTGGTGTGGATATTTCCATGTTTATGCATAAATCGGTGTAGATATTTCCATGTTTATACAGATAGCGGTGTGGATATTTCCATGTTTATACAGATAGTGGTGCAGATATTTCCATGTTTATACTGATAGCGGTGTAGATATTTCCAACTTAATACAGATAGCAGTGTAGATATTTCCAAGTTCATACAGATAGCGGTGTAGGTATTTCCACGTTCATAGAGATGGCGGTGTAGATATTTCCATGTTTATACAGATGGTGGTGTAGATATTTCCATGTTTATAGAGATGGAAGTCTAGATATTTCCATGTTTATAGAGATAGTGGTGTAGTTATTTCCAAGTTTATAGAGACAGTCTTGTAGATATTTCCATGTTTACACAGATAGAGCTGAAGATATTTCCATGTTTATACAGATAGCGGTGTAGATATTTCCATGTTTATACAGATAGCGGTGTAGGTATTTCCATGTTTATAGAGATAGTGGTGTAGATAATTCCAATTTTATACAGATATCAGTGTAGATATTTCCAAGTTCATACAGATAGTGGTGTAGATATTTCCACGTTTATAGAGATGGCGGTGTAGATATTTCCATGTTCATACAGATGGCGGTGTACATATTTCCATGTTTATACAGATAGCGGTGTAGACATTACCATCTTAATACAGATGGCGGTGTAGATATGTCCATGTTCGTACAGATGACGGTGTAGATATTTCCATGTTCATACAGATGACGGTGTAGATATTTCTCTATTTATAGAGATGGCGGTCTAGATATTTCCATGTTTACAGAGATAGTGTTGTAGTTATTTCCAAGTTTATACAGATAGCGGTGTAGATATTTCCATGTTTATACAGATAGCGGTGTAGATATTTCCATGTTTATACAGATAGCGGTGTAGATATTTACATGTTTATAGAGATGGCGGTCTAGATATTTTCTTGTTTATACAGATAGCGGTGTAGATATTTCCATGTTTATTGAGATAGCGGTGTAGTTATTTCCAATTTTATACAGATAGTAGTGTAGATATTTCCATGTTCATATAGATGGCTTTGTAGATATTTCCATGTTCATAGAGATGGCGGTGTAGATATTTCCATGTTCGTACGGATGGCAGTGTAGATATTTCCATGTTCATACAGGTGGCGGTACAGATATTTCCATGTTCATACAGATAGCAGTGTAGTTATTTCCATGTTTATACAGATAGCAGTGTAGATATTTCCATTGATATACAGATAGCTGTGTAGATATTTCCATGTTCATGCAGATAGCGGTGTAGATATTTCCATGTTCATACAGATGGCGGTGTAGATATTTCCATGTTCATACAGATGGCGGTGTAGATATTACCATGTTCATACACATGGCGGTGTAGCTATTTCCATGTTCATACAAATGGCGGTGTAGATATTTCCATGTTCATACAGATGGCGGTGTAGATATTTCCATGTTCGTATGGATGGCAGTGTAGATATTTCCATGTTCATACAGGTGGCGGTGTAGATATTTCCATGTTTATACAGATAGCAGTGTAGTTATTTCCATGGTTATAGAGATAGCAGTGTAGGTATTTCCATTGATATACAGATAGCTGTGTAGATATTTGCATGTTCTTACAGATAGAGGTGTAGATATTTCCATGTTCATACAGATAGTGGTGTAGTTATTTCCATGTTCATACAGATAGCGGTGTAGATATTTCCATGTTCATACAGAGAGCAGTGTAGATATTTCCATGTTCATAGAGATAGCGGTGTAGATATTTCCATGTTCATACAGTTAGCGGTGTAGATATTCCAATGTTCATACAGATGTCGGTGTAGATATTTACATGTTCATACAGATGGCGGTGTAGATATTTCCATGTTCGTACGGATGGCAGTGTAGATATTTCCATGTTCATACAGGTGGCGGTGTAGATATTTGCATGTATTTACAGATAGCAGTGAAGATATTTCCATGTTTATAGAGATAGCAGTGTATATATTTCCGTTGATATACGGATAGCTTTGTAGATATTTGCATGTTAATACAGATATCCGTGTAGATATTTCCATGTTCATACAGATAGCGGTGTAGATATTTCCATGTTCATACAGATTGCGGTGTAGATATTTCCATGTTCATACAGATAACGGTGTAGATATTTCCATGTTCATACAGATAGCGGTGTAGGTATTTCCATTTTCATACAGTTAGCGGTGTAGATATTTCCATGTTCATACAGATGGCGGTGTAGACATTTACATGTTCATACAGATGGCGGTGTAAATATTTCCATGTTCATACAGATGGCGGTGTAGATATTTCCATGTTCATAGAGATGGCGGTGTAGATATTTCCATGCTCATACAAATGGCGGTGTAGATATTTCCATGTTCATAGAGATGGCGGTGTAGATATTTCCATGTTTATACAGATTGCAGTGTAGTTATTTCCATGGTTTTAGAGATAGCAGTATAGATATTTCCATTGATATACACATAGCTGTGTAGATATTTGCATGTTCATACAGATAGCTGTGTAGATATTTCCATGTTCATACAGATAGCGGTGTAGATATTTCCATGTTCATACAGATAACGGTGTAGATATTTCCATGTTCAGATAGCGGTGTAGATATTTCCATGTTCATAGAGATGGCGGCGTAGATATTTCCATGTTTATGCAGATAGCGGTATAGGTATTTCCATGTTTATACAGAAGGTGGTGTGGATATTTCCATGTTTATAGAGATGGCGGTCTAGATATTTCCATGTTTATAGAGATAGTGGTGCAGTTATTTCCAAGTTAATAGAGACAGCGTTGTAGATATTTCCATGTTTATACAGATAGCGGTGAAGATATTTCCATGTTTATACAGATAGCGGTGGAGATATTTCCATGTTTATACAGATAGCGCTGTAGATATTTCCATGTTTAAAGAGATAGTGGTGTAGATAATTCCAATTTTATACACATAGCAGTGTAGATATTTCCAAGTTCATACAGAAAGCAGTGTAGATATTTCCACGTTTATAGGGATGGCGGTGTAGATATTTCCATGTTCATACAGATGGCTGTGTAGGTATTTCCATGTTCGTACAGATGGCGGTGTAGATATTTCCATGTTCATAGAGATGGCGGTGTAGATATTTACATGTTCATACAGATGGCGGTGTAGATATTTCCATGTTCATACAGATGGCGGTGTAGATATTTCCATGTTCATAGAGATGGCGGTGTAGATATTTCCGTGTTTATGCAGATAGCCGTATAGATAGTTCCATGTTTGTACAGATGGTGGTGTAGATATTTCCATGTTTATAGAGATGGCGGTCTAGATATTTCCATGTTTATTGAGATAGTGGTGTAGATTTTTCCAAGTTTATAGAGACAGCATTGTAGATATTTCCATGTTTATACCGATAGCTGTGAAGATATTTCCATGTTTATACAGATAGCGGTGTAGATATTTCCATATTTATACAGATAGCGGTGTAGATATTTCCATGTTTATAGAGATAGTGGTGTAGATAATTCCAATTTTATACAGATAGCAGTGTAGATATTTCCAAGTACATACAGATAGCGGTGTAGATATTTCCACGTTTATAGGGATGGCGGTGTAGATATTTCCATGTTCATACAGATGGCAGTGTAGATATTTCCATGTTTATAGACTTGGCGTTTTTGATATTTTCATGTTTACACAGATTGCGTTGTAGATATTTCCATGTTTGCAAAGATAGCGGTGTAGACATTTCCATGTTTACACAGATAGCGGTGTGGATATTTCCATGTTTATGCAGATAGCGGTGTAGATATTTCCATGTTCATACAGATAGCGGTGTAGATATTTCCATGTTAATACAGATAGCGGTGTAGATATTTCCATCTTTATACAGATGGCAGTGAAGATATTTCCATGTTCATACAGATGGCGGTGTAGATATTTCCATGTTCATACAAATGGCGGTGTAGATATTTCCATGTTCATAGAGATGGCAGTTTAGATATTTCCATGTTCCTACAATTGGCAGTGTAGATATTTCCATGTTCATAGAGATGGCGGTGTAAATATTTCCATGTTTATACAGATAGCAGTGTAGTTATTTCCATGTTTATAGAGAAAGCGGTGTAGATATTTCCATTGATATACAGATAGCTGTGTAGATATTTGCATGTTCATACAGATAGCGGTGTAGATATTTCCATGTTCATACAGACAGTGTTGTAGATATTTCCATGTTCATACAGATAGCGGTGTAGTTATTTCCATGTTCATACAGATAACTGTGTAGATATTTCCATGTTCATACAGTTAGCGGTGTAGTTATTTCCATGTTCATACAAATAGCGGTGTAGATATTTCCATGTTCATACAGTTAGCGGTGTAGATATTTCCATGTTCATGCGGATTTTGGTGTAGATATTTACATGTTCATACAGATAGCGGTGTAGATATTTCCATGTTCATACAGATAGCGGTGTAGATATTTCCATGTTCATACAGATAGCGGTGTAGATATTTCCATGTTCATACAGATAGCGGTTTAGATATTTCCATGTTTATAGAGATGGCGGTGTAGATATTTTTATGTTTACACAGATGGCGGTGTTGATATTTCCATGTTTACACAGATAGCAGTGTGGATATTTCCATGTTTATGCAGATAGTGGTGTAGATATTTCCATGTTTATACAGATAGCGGTGCGGATATTTCCATGTTTATACAGATACTGGTGCAGATATTTCTATGTTCGTACAGATAACGGTGTAGATATTTCCATGTTCATACAGATAGCGGTGTAGATATTTCCATAGTCATACAGTTAGCGGTGTAGATATTTCCATGTTCATACAGATGGCGGTGTAGATATTTCCATGTTTATAGAGATGGCGGTGTAGATATTTTCATGTTTACCCAGTTTGCGGTGTAGATATTTCCATGTTTACTCAGATAGCAGTGTAGACATTTCCGTGTTTACACAGAAAGCGGTGTGGATATTTCCATGTTTATGCAGATAGCGGTGTAGATATTTCCATGTTTATACAGATAGCGGTGTAGACATTACCATCTTAATACAGATGGCGGTGTAGATATGTCCATGTTCGTACAGATGACGGTGTAGATATTTCCATGTTCATACAGATGGCGGTGTAGATATTTCTCTGTTTATAGAGATGGCGGTCTAGATATTTTCATGTTTACAGAGATAGTGTTGTAGTTATTTCCAAGTTTATACAGATAGCGGTGTAGATATTTCCATGTTTATACAGATAGCGGTGTAGATATTTCCATGTTTATACAGATAGAGGTGTAGATATTTACATGTTTATAGAGATGGCGGTCTAGATATTTTCTTGTTTATACAGATAGCGGTGTAGATATTTCCATGTTTATTGAGATAGCGGTGTAGTTATTTCCAATTTTATACAGATAGTAGTGTAGATATTTCCATGTTCATACACGTAGTGGTGTAGATATATCCACGTTTATAGAGATGGCAGTGTAGATATTTCCATGTTCATACAGATGGCTTTGTAGATTTTCCATGTTTATAGAGATGGAGGTGCAGATATTTCCATGTTTATAAAGATGGCGGTGTAGATATTTCCACGTTTATACAGATAGCAGTGAAGCTATTTCCATGTTTACACCGATAGCTGTGTGGATATCTCCATGTGTATACAGATAGCGGTGTAGATATTTCCATGTTTATACAGATAGCGGTGCAGATATTTCCATCTTAATTCAGATGGCAGTGTAGATATTTCCATGTTCCCACAGATGGCGGTGTAGATTTTTCCATGTTCATACGGATGGCGGTGTACATATTTCGATGTTCATACAGATAGCGATGTAGATATTTCCATGTTCGTACAGATGGCGGTGTAGATATTTCCATGTTCATCCAGATGGCGGTGAAGATATTTCCGTGTTCATACAGATGGCGGTGAAGATACTTCCATGTTTATACAGATAGCGTTGTAGATATTTCCATGTTTATAGAGATGGCGGTCTAGATATTTCCATGTTTATAGAGATAGTGGTGTAGTTGTTTCCAAGTTTATAGAGACAGCGTTGTAGATATTTCCATGTTTATACAGATAGCGGTGAAGATATTTCCATGTTTATACAGATAGCGGTGTAGATATTTCCATGTTTATACAGATAGCGGTGTTGATATTTCCATGTTTATAGAGATAGTGGTGTAGATAATTCCAATTTTATACAGATAGTAGGGTAGATATTTCCAAGTTCCTACAGATAGCGCTGTAGATATTTCCACGTTTATAGAGATGGCGGTGTAGATATTTCCATGTTGATACAGATGGCGGTGTAGATATTTCCATGTTTATAGAGATGGCGGTGTAGATATTTTCATGTTTAAACAGATGGCCGTATAGACATTTCCATGTTTACACAGATAGTGGTGTGGATATTTCCATGTTTATGCATAAATCGGTGTAGATATTTCCATGTTTATACAGATAGCGGTGTGGATATTTCCATGTTTATACAGATAGTGGTGCAGATATTTCCATGTTTATACTGATAGCGGTGTAGATATTTCCAACTTAATACAGATAGCAGTGTAGATATTTCCAAGTTCATACAGATAGCGGTGTAGGTATTTCCACGTTCATAGAGATGGCGGTGTAGATATTTCCATGTTTATACAGATGGTGGTGTAGATATTTCCATGTTTATAGAGATGGAAGTCTAGATATTTCCATGTTTATAGAGATAGTGGTGTAGTTATTTCCAAGTTTATAGAGACAGTCTTGTAGATATTTCCATGTTTACACAGATAGAGCTGAAGATATTTCCATGTTTATACAGATAGCGGTGTAGATATTTCCATGTTTATACAGATAGCGGTGTAGGTATTTCCATGTTTATAGAGATAGTGGTGTAGATAATTCCAATTTTATACAGATATCAGTGTAGATATTTCCAAGTTCATACAGATAGTGGTGTAGATATTTCCACGTTTATAGAGATGGCGGTGTAGATATTTCCATGTTCATACAGATGGCGGTGTACATATTTCCATGTTTATACAGATAGCGGTGTAGACATTACCATCTTAATACAGATGGCGGTGTAGATATGTCCATGTTCGTACAGATGACGGTGTAGATATTTCCATGTTCATACAGATGACGGTGTAGATATTTCTCTATTTATAGAGATGGCGGTCTAGATATTTCCATGTTTACAGAGATAGTGTTGTAGTTATTTCCAAGTTTATACAGATAGCGGTGTAGATATTTCCATGTTTATACAGATAGCGGTGTAGATATTTCCATGTTTATACAGATAGCGGTGTAGATATTTACATGTTTATAGAGATGGCGGTCTAGATATTTTCTTGTTTATACAGATAGCGGTGTAGATATTTCCATGTTTATTGAGATAGCGGTGTAGTTATTTCCAATTTTATACAGATAGTAGTGTAGATATTTCCATGTTCATATAGATGGCTTTGTAGATATTTCCATGTTCATAGAGATGGCGGTGTAGATATTTCCATGTTCGTACGGATGGCAGTGTAGATATTTCCATGTTCATACAGGTGGCGGTACAGATATTTCCATGTTCATACAGATAGCAGTGTAGTTATTTCCATGTTTATACAGATAGCAGTGTAGATATTTCCATTGATATACAGATAGCTGTGTAGATATTTCCATGTTCATGCAGATAGCGGTGTAGATATTTCCATGTTCATACAGATGGCGGTGTAGATATTTCCATGTTCATACAGATGGCGGTGTAGATATTACCATGTTCATACACATGGCGGTGTAGCTATTTCCATGTTCATACAAATGGCGGTGTAGATATTTCCATGTTCATACAGATGGCGGTGTAGATATTTCCATGTTCGTATGGATGGCAGTGTAGATATTTCCATGTTCATACAGGTGGCGGTGTAGATATTTCCATGTTTATACAGATAGCAGTGTAGTTATTTCCATGGTTATAGAGATAGCAGTGTAGGTATTTCCATTGATATACAGATAGCTGTGTAGATATTTGCATGTTCTTACAGATAGAGGTGTAGATATTTCCATGTTCATACAGATAGTGGTGTAGTTATTTCCATGTTCATACAGATAGCGGTGTAGATATTTCCATGTTCATACAGAGAGCAGTGTAGATATTTCCATGTTCATAGAGATAGCGGTGTAGATATTTCCATGTTCATACAGTTAGCGGTGTAGATATTCCAATGTTCATACAGATGTCGGTGTAGATATTTACATGTTCATACAGATGGCGGTGTAGATATTTCCATGTTCGTACGGATGGCAGTGTAGATATTTCCATGTTCATA
Organism: Gorilla gorilla gorilla; assembly: GCF_029281585.2. Classification (NCBI taxonomy): domain Eukaryota; kingdom Metazoa; phylum Chordata; class Mammalia; order Primates; family Hominidae; genus Gorilla; species Gorilla gorilla. The sequence goes on from NC_073242.2 coordinate 131,259,438, forward strand.
CAGGTGGCGGTGTAGATATTTGCATGTATTTACAGATAGCAGTGAAGATATTTCCATGTTTATAGAGATAGCAGTGTATATATTTCCGTTGATATACGGATAGCTTTGTAGATATTTGCATGTTAATACAGATATCCGTGTAGATATTTCCATGTTCATACAGATAGCGGTGTAGATATTTCCATGTTCATACAGATTGCGGTGTAGATATTTCCATGTTCATACAGATAACGGTGTAGATATTTCCATGTTCATACAGATAGCGGTGTAGGTATTTCCATTTTCATACAGTTAGCGGTGTAGATATTTCCATGTTCATACAGATGGCGGTGTAGACATTTACATGTTCATACAGATGGCGGTGTAAATATTTCCATGTTCATACAGATGGCGGTGTAGATATTTCCATGTTCATAGAGATGGCGGTGTAGATATTTCCATGCTCATACAAATGGCGGTGTAGATATTTCCATGTTCATAGAGATGGCGGTGTAGATATTTCCATGTTTATACAGATTGCAGTGTAGTTATTTCCATGGTTTTAGAGATAGCAGTATAGATATTTCCATTGATATACACATAGCTGTGTAGATATTTGCATGTTCATACAGATAGCTGTGTAGATATTTCCATGTTCATACAGATAGCGGTGTAGATATTTCCATGTTCATACAGATAACGGTGTAGATATTTCCATGTTCAGATAGCGGTGTAGATATTTCCATGTTCATAGAGATGGCGGCGTAGATATTTCCATGTTTATGCAGATAGCGGTATAGGTATTTCCATGTTTATACAGAAGGTGGTGTGGATATTTCCATGTTTATAGAGATGGCGGTCTAGATATTTCCATGTTTATAGAGATAGTGGTGCAGTTATTTCCAAGTTAATAGAGACAGCGTTGTAGATATTTCCATGTTTATACAGATAGCGGTGAAGATATTTCCATGTTTATACAGATAGCGGTGGAGATATTTCCATGTTTATACAGATAGCGCTGTAGATATTTCCATGTTTAAAGAGATAGTGGTGTAGATAATTCCAATTTTATACACATAGCAGTGTAGATATTTCCAAGTTCATACAGAAAGCAGTGTAGATATTTCCACGTTTATAGGGATGGCGGTGTAGATATTTCCATGTTCATACAGATGGCTGTGTAGGTATTTCCATGTTCGTACAGATGGCGGTGTAGATATTTCCATGTTCATAGAGATGGCGGTGTAGATATTTACATGTTCATACAGATGGCGGTGTAGATATTTCCATGTTCATACAGATGGCGGTGTAGATATTTCCATGTTCATAGAGATGGCGGTGTAGATATTTCCGTGTTTATGCAGATAGCCGTATAGATAGTTCCATGTTTGTACAGATGGTGGTGTAGATATTTCCATGTTTATAGAGATGGCGGTCTAGATATTTCCATGTTTATTGAGATAGTGGTGTAGATTTTTCCAAGTTTATAGAGACAGCATTGTAGATATTTCCATGTTTATACCGATAGCTGTGAAGATATTTCCATGTTTATACAGATAGCGGTGTAGATATTTCCATATTTATACAGATAGCGGTGTAGATATTTCCATGTTTATAGAGATAGTGGTGTAGATAATTCCAATTTTATACAGATAGCAGTGTAGATATTTCCAAGTACATACAGATAGCGGTGTAGATATTTCCACGTTTATAGGGATGGCGGTGTAGATATTTCCATGTTCATACAGATGGCAGTGTAGATATTTCCATGTTTATAGACTTGGCGTTTTTGATATTTTCATGTTTACACAGATTGCGTTGTAGATATTTCCATGTTTGCAAAGATAGCGGTGTAGACATTTCCATGTTTACACAGATAGCGGTGTGGATATTTCCATGTTTATGCAGATAGCGGTGTAGATATTTCCATGTTCATACAGATAGCGGTGTAGATATTTCCATGTTAATACAGATAGCGGTGTAGATATTTCCATCTTTATACAGATGGCAGTGAAGATATTTCCATGTTCATACAGATGGCGGTGTAGATATTTCCATGTTCATACAAATGGCGGTGTAGATATTTCCATGTTCATAGAGATGGCAGTTTAGATATTTCCATGTTCCTACAATTGGCAGTGTAGATATTTCCATGTTCATAGAGATGGCGGTGTAAATATTTCCATGTTTATACAGATAGCAGTGTAGTTATTTCCATGTTTATAGAGAAAGCGGTGTAGATATTTCCATTGATATACAGATAGCTGTGTAGATATTTGCATGTTCATACAGATAGCGGTGTAGATATTTCCATGTTCATACAGACAGTGTTGTAGATATTTCCATGTTCATACAGATAGCGGTGTAGTTATTTCCATGTTCATACAGATAACTGTGTAGATATTTCCATGTTCATACAGTTAGCGGTGTAGTTATTTCCATGTTCATACAAATAGCGGTGTAGATATTTCCATGTTCATACAGTTAGCGGTGTAGATATTTCCATGTTCATGCGGATTTTGGTGTAGATATTTACATGTTCATACAGATAGCGGTGTAGATATTTCCATGTTCATACAGATAGCGGTGTAGATATTTCCATGTTCATACAGATAGCGGTGTAGATATTTCCATGTTCATACAGATAGCGGTTTAGATATTTCCATGTTTATAGAGATGGCGGTGTAGATATTTTTATGTTTACACAGATGGCGGTGTTGATATTTCCATGTTTACACAGATAGCAGTGTGGATATTTCCATGTTTATGCAGATAGTGGTGTAGATATTTCCATGTTTATACAGATAGCGGTGCGGATATTTCCATGTTTATACAGATACTGGTGCAGATATTTCTATGTTCGTACAGATAACGGTGTAGATATTTCCATGTTCATACAGATAGCGGTGTAGATATTTCCATAGTCATACAGTTAGCGGTGTAGATATTTCCATGTTCATACAGATGGCGGTGTAGATATTTCCATGTTTATAGAGATGGCGGTGTAGATATTTTCATGTTTACCCAGTTTGCGGTGTAGATATTTCCATGTTTACTCAGATAGCAGTGTAGACATTTCCGTGTTTACACAGAAAGCGGTGTGGATATTTCCATGTTTATGCAGATAGCGGTGTAGATATTTCCATGTTTATACAGATAGCGGTGTAGACATTACCATCTTAATACAGATGGCGGTGTAGATATGTCCATGTTCGTACAGATGACGGTGTAGATATTTCCATGTTCATACAGATGGCGGTGTAGATATTTCTCTGTTTATAGAGATGGCGGTCTAGATATTTTCATGTTTACAGAGATAGTGTTGTAGTTATTTCCAAGTTTATACAGATAGCGGTGTAGATATTTCCATGTTTATACAGATAGCGGTGTAGATATTTCCATGTTTATACAGATAGAGGTGTAGATATTTACATGTTTATAGAGATGGCGGTCTAGATATTTTCTTGTTTATACAGATAGCGGTGTAGATATTTCCATGTTTATTGAGATAGCGGTGTAGTTATTTCCAATTTTATACAGATAGTAGTGTAGATATTTCCATGTTCATACACGTAGTGGTGTAGATATATCCACGTTTATAGAGATGGCAGTGTAGATATTTCCATGTTCATACAGATGGCTTTGTAGATTTTCCATGTTTATAGAGATGGAGGTGCAGATATTTCCATGTTTATAAAGATGGCGGTGTAGATATTTCCACGTTTATACAGATAGCAGTGAAGCTATTTCCATGTTTACACCGATAGCTGTGTGGATATCTCCATGTGTATACAGATAGCGGTGTAGATATTTCCATGTTTATACAGATAGCGGTGCAGATATTTCCATCTTAATTCAGATGGCAGTGTAGATATTTCCATGTTCCCACAGATGGCGGTGTAGATTTTTCCATGTTCATACGGATGGCGGTGTACATATTTCGATGTTCATACAGATAGCGATGTAGATATTTCCATGTTCGTACAGATGGCGGTGTAGATATTTCCATGTTCATCCAGATGGCGGTGAAGATATTTCCGTGTTCATACAGATGGCGGTGAAGATACTTCCATGTTTATACAGATAGCGTTGTAGATATTTCCATGTTTATAGAGATGGCGGTCTAGATATTTCCATGTTTATAGAGATAGTGGTGTAGTTGTTTCCAAGTTTATAGAGACAGCGTTGTAGATATTTCCATGTTTATACAGATAGCGGTGAAGATATTTCCATGTTTATACAGATAGCGGTGTAGATATTTCCATGTTTATACAGATAGCGGTGTTGATATTTCCATGTTTATAGAGATAGTGGTGTAGATAATTCCAATTTTATACAGATAGTAGGGTAGATATTTCCAAGTTCCTACAGATAGCGCTGTAGATATTTCCACGTTTATAGAGATGGCGGTGTAGATATTTCCATGTTGATACAGATGGCGGTGTAGATATTTCCATGTTTATAGAGATGGCGGTGTAGATATTTTCATGTTTAAACAGATGGCCGTATAGACATTTCCATGTTTACACAGATAGTGGTGTGGATATTTCCATGTTTATGCATAAATCGGTGTAGATATTTCCATGTTTATACAGATAGCGGTGTGGATATTTCCATGTTTATACAGATAGTGGTGCAGATATTTCCATGTTTATACTGATAGCGGTGTAGATATTTCCAACTTAATACAGATAGCAGTGTAGATATTTCCAAGTTCATACAGATAGCGGTGTAGGTATTTCCACGTTCATAGAGATGGCGGTGTAGATATTTCCATGTTTATACAGATGGTGGTGTAGATATTTCCATGTTTATAGAGATGGAAGTCTAGATATTTCCATGTTTATAGAGATAGTGGTGTAGTTATTTCCAAGTTTATAGAGACAGTCTTGTAGATATTTCCATGTTTACACAGATAGAGCTGAAGATATTTCCATGTTTATACAGATAGCGGTGTAGATATTTCCATGTTTATACAGATAGCGGTGTAGGTATTTCCATGTTTATAGAGATAGTGGTGTAGATAATTCCAATTTTATACAGATATCAGTGTAGATATTTCCAAGTTCATACAGATAGTGGTGTAGATATTTCCACGTTTATAGAGATGGCGGTGTAGATATTTCCATGTTCATACAGATGGCGGTGTACATATTTCCATGTTTATACAGATAGCGGTGTAGACATTACCATCTTAATACAGATGGCGGTGTAGATATGTCCATGTTCGTACAGATGACGGTGTAGATATTTCCATGTTCATACAGATGACGGTGTAGATATTTCTCTATTTATAGAGATGGCGGTCTAGATATTTCCATGTTTACAGAGATAGTGTTGTAGTTATTTCCAAGTTTATACAGATAGCGGTGTAGATATTTCCATGTTTATACAGATAGCGGTGTAGATATTTCCATGTTTATACAGATAGCGGTGTAGATATTTACATGTTTATAGAGATGGCGGTCTAGATATTTTCTTGTTTATACAGATAGCGGTGTAGATATTTCCATGTTTATTGAGATAGCGGTGTAGTTATTTCCAATTTTATACAGATAGTAGTGTAGATATTTCCATGTTCATATAGATGGCTTTGTAGATATTTCCATGTTCATAGAGATGGCGGTGTAGATATTTCCATGTTCGTACGGATGGCAGTGTAGATATTTCCATGTTCATACAGGTGGCGGTACAGATATTTCCATGTTCATACAGATAGCAGTGTAGTTATTTCCATGTTTATACAGATAGCAGTGTAGATATTTCCATTGATATACAGATAGCTGTGTAGATATTTCCATGTTCATGCAGATAGCGGTGTAGATATTTCCATGTTCATACAGATGGCGGTGTAGATATTTCCATGTTCATACAGATGGCGGTGTAGATATTACCATGTTCATACACATGGCGGTGTAGCTATTTCCATGTTCATACAAATGGCGGTGTAGATATTTCCATGTTCATACAGATGGCGGTGTAGATATTTCCATGTTCGTATGGATGGCAGTGTAGATATTTCCATGTTCATACAGGTGGCGGTGTAGATATTTCCATGTTTATACAGATAGCAGTGTAGTTATTTCCATGGTTATAGAGATAGCAGTGTAGGTATTTCCATTGATATACAGATAGCTGTGTAGATATTTGCATGTTCTTACAGATAGAGGTGTAGATATTTCCATGTTCATACAGATAGTGGTGTAGTTATTTCCATGTTCATACAGATAGCGGTGTAGATATTTCCATGTTCATACAGAGAGCAGTGTAGATATTTCCATGTTCATAGAGATAGCGGTGTAGATATTTCCATGTTCATACAGTTAGCGGTGTAGATATTCCAATGTTCATACAGATGTCGGTGTAGATATTTACATGTTCATACAGATGGCGGTGTAGATATTTCCATGTTCGTACGGATGGCAGTGTAGATATTTCCATGTTCATACAGGTGGCGGTGTAGATATTTGCATGTATTTACAGATAGCAGTGAAGATATTTCCATGTTTATAGAGATAGCAGTGTATATATTTCCGTTGATATACGGATAGCTTTGTAGATATTTGCATGTTAATACAGATATCCGTGTAGATATTTCCATGTTCATACAGATAGCGGTGTAGATATTTCCATGTTCATACAGATTGCGGTGTAGATATTTCCATGTTCATACAGATAACGGTGTAGATATTTCCATGTTCATACAGATAGCGGTGTAGGTATTTCCATTTTCATACAGTTAGCGGTGTAGATATTTCCATGTTCATACAGATGGCGGTGTAGACATTTACATGTTCATACAGATGGCGGTGTAAATATTTCCATGTTCATACAGATGGCGGTGTAGATATTTCCATGTTCATAGAGATGGCGGTGTAGATATTTCCATGCTCATACAAATGGCGGTGTAGATATTTCCATGTTCATAGAGATGGCGGTGTAGATATTTCCATGTTTATACAGATTGCAGTGTAGTTATTTCCATGGTTTTAGAGATAGCAGTATAGATATTTCCATTGATATACACATAGCTGTGTAGATATTTGCATGTTCATACAGATAGCTGTGTAGATATTTCCATGTTCATACAGATAGCGGTGTAGATATTTCCATGTTCATACAGATAACGGTGTAGATATTTCCATGTTCAGATAGCGGTGTAGATATTTCCATGTTCATAGAGATGGCGGCGTAGATATTTCCATGTTTATGCAGATAGCGGTATAGGTATTTCCATGTTTATACAGAAGGTGGTGTGGATATTTCCATGTTTATAGAGATGGCGGTCTAGATATTTCCATGTTTATAGAGATAGTGGTGCAGTTATTTCCAAGTTAATAGAGACAGCGTTGTAGATATTTCCATGTTTATACAGATAGCGGTGAAGATATTTCCATGTTTATACAGATAGCGGTGGAGATATTTCCATGTTTATACAGATAGCGCTGTAGATATTTCCATGTTTAAAGAGATAGTGGTGTAGATAATTCCAATTTTATACACATAGCAGTGTAGATATTTCCAAGTTCATACAGAAAGCAGTGTAGATATTTCCACGTTTATAGGGATGGCGGTGTAGATATTTCCATGTTCATACAGATGGCTGTGTAGGTATTTCCATGTTCGTACAGATGGCGGTGTAGATATTTCCATGTTCATAGAGATGGCGGTGTAGATATTTACATGTTCATACAGATGGCGGTGTAGATATTTCCATGTTCATACAGATGGCGGTGTAGATATTTCCATGTTCATAGAGATGGCGGTGTAGATATTTCCGTGTTTATGCAGATAGCCGTATAGATAGTTCCATGTTTGTACAGATGGTGGTGTAGATATTTCCATGTTTATAGAGATGGCGGTCTAGATATTTCCATGTTTATTGAGATAGTGGTGTAGATTTTTCCAAGTTTATAGAGACAGCATTGTAGATATTTCCATGTTTATACCGATAGCTGTGAAGATATTTCCATGTTTATACAGATAGCGGTGTAGATATTTCCATATTTATACAGATAGCGGTGTAGATATTTCCATGTTTATAGAGATAGTGGTGTAGATAATTCCAATTTTATACAGATAGCAGTGTAGATATTTCCAAGTACATACAGATAGCGGTGTAGATATTTCCACGTTTATAGGGATGGCGGTGTAGATATTTCCATGTTCATACAGATGGCAGTGTAGATATTTCCATGTTTATAGACTTGGCGTTTTTGATATTTTCATGTTTACACAGATTGCGTTGTAGATATTTCCATGTTTGCAAAGATAGCGGTGTAGACATTTCCATGTTTACACAGATAGCGGTGTGGATATTTCCATGTTTATGCAGATAGCGGTGTAGATATTTCCATGTTCATACAGATAGCGGTGTAGATATTTCCATGTTAATACAGATAGCGGTGTAGATATTTCCATCTTTATACAGATGGCAGTGAAGATATTTCCATGTTCATACAGATGGCGGTGTAGATATTTCCATGTTCATACAAATGGCGGTGTAGATATTTCCATGTTCATAGAGATGGCAGTTTAGATATTTCCATGTTCCTACAATTGGCAGTGTAGATATTTCCATGTTCATAGAGATGGCGGTGTAAATATTTCCATGTTTATACAGATAGCAGTGTAGTTATTTCCATGTTTATAGAGAAAGCGGTGTAGATATTTCCATTGATATACAGATAGCTGTGTAGATATTTGCATGTTCATACAGATAGCGGTGTAGATATTTCCATGTTCATACAGACAGTGTTGTAGATATTTCCATGTTCATACAGATAGCGGTGTAGTTATTTCCATGTTCATACAGATAACTGTGTAGATATTTCCATGTTCATACAGTTAGCGGTGTAGTTATTTCCATGTTCATACAAATAGCGGTGTAGATATTTCCATGTTCATACAGTTAGCGGTGTAGATATTTCCATGTTCATGCGGATTTTGGTGTAGATATTTACATGTTCATACAGATAGCGGTGTAGATATTTCCATGTTCATACAGATAGCGGTGTAGATATTTCCATGTTCATACAGATAGCGGTGTAGATATTTCCATGTTCATACAGATAGCGGTTTAGATATTTCCATGTTTATAGAGATGGCGGTGTAGATATTTTTATGTTTACACAGATGGCGGTGTTGATATTTCCATGTTTACACAGATAGCAGTGTGGATATTTCCATGTTTATGCAGATAGTGGTGTAGATATTTCCATGTTTATACAGATAGCGGTGCGGATATTTCCATGTTTATACAGATACTGGTGCAGATATTTCTATGTTCGTACAGATAACGGTGTAGATATTTCCATGTTCATACAGATAGCGGTGTAGATATTTCCATAGTCATACAGTTAGCGGTGTAGATATTTCCATGTTCATACAGATGGCGGTGTAGATATTTCCATGTTTATAGAGATGGCGGTGTAGATATTTTCATGTTTACCCAGTTTGCGGTGTAGATATTTCCATGTTTACTCAGATAGCAGTGTAGACATTTCCGTGTTTACACAGAAAGCGGTGTGGATATTTCCATGTTTATGCAGATAGCGGTGTAGATATTTCCATGTTTATACAGATAGCGGTGTAGACATTACCATCTTAATACAGATGGCGGTGTAGATATGTCCATGTTCGTACAGATGACGGTGTAGATATTTCCATGTTCATACAGATGGCGGTGTAGATATTTCTCTGTTTATAGAGATGGCGGTCTAGATATTTTCATGTTTACAGAGATAGTGTTGTAGTTATTTCCAAGTTTATACAGATAGCGGTGTAGATATTTCCATGTTTATACAGATAGCGGTGTAGATATTTCCATGTTTATACAGATAGAGGTGTAGATATTTACATGTTTATAGAGATGGCGGTCTAGATATTTTCTTGTTTATACAGATAGCGGTGTAGATATTTCCATGTTTATTGAGATAGCGGTGTAGTTATTTCCAATTTTATACAGATAGTAGTGTAGATATTTCCATGTTCATACACGTAGTGGTGTAGATATATCCACGTTTATAGAGATGGCAGTGTAGATATTTCCATGTTCATACAGATGGCTTTGTAGATTTTCCATGTTTATAGAGATGGAGGTGCAGATATTTCCATGTTTATAAAGATGGCGGTGTAGATATTTCCACGTTTATACAGATAGCAGTGAAGCTATTTCCATGTTTACACCGATAGCTGTGTGGATATCTCCATGTGTATACAGATAGCGGTGTAGATATTTCCATGTTTATACAGATAGCGGTGCAGATATTTCCATCTTAATTCAGATGGCAGTGTAGATATTTCCATGTTCCCACAGATGGCGGTGTAGATTTTTCCATGTTCATACGGATGGCGGTGTACATATTTCGATGTTCATACAGATAGCGATGTAGATATTTCCATGTTCGTACAGATGGCGGTGTAGATATTTCCATGTTCATCCAGATGGCGGTGAAGATATTTCCGTGTTCATACAGATGGCGGTGAAGATACTTCCATGTTTATACAGATAGCGTTGTAGATATTTCCATGTTTATAGAGATGGCGGTCTAGATATTTCCATGTTTATAGAGATAGTGGTGTAGTTGTTTCCAAGTTTATAGAGACAGCGTTGTAGATATTTCCATGTTTATACAGATAGCGGTGAAGATATTTCCATGTTTATACAGATAGCGGTGTAGATATTTCCATGTTTATACAGATAGCGGTGTTGATATTTCCATGTTTATAGAGATAGTGGTGTAGATAATTCCAATTTTATACAGATAGTAGGGTAGATATTTCCAAGTTCCTACAGATAGCGCTGTAGATATTTCCACGTTTATAGAGATGGCGGTGTAGATATTTCCATGTTGATACAGATGGCGGTGTAGATATTTCCATGTTTATAGAGATGGCGGTGTAGATATTTTCATGTTTAAACAGATGGCCGTATAGACATTTCCATGTTTACACAGATAGTGGTGTGGATATTTCCATGTTTATGCATAAATCGGTGTAGATATTTCCATGTTTATACAGATAGCGGTGTGGATATTTCCATGTTTATACAGATAGTGGTGCAGATATTTCCATGTTTATACTGATAGCGGTGTAGATATTTCCAACTTAATACAGATAGCAGTGTAGATATTTCCAAGTTCATACAGATAGCGGTGTAGGTATTTCCACGTTCATAGAGATGGCGGTGTAGATATTTCCATGTTTATACAGATGGTGGTGTAGATATTTCCATGTTTATAGAGATGGAAGTCTAGATATTTCCATGTTTATAGAGATAGTGGTGTAGTTATTTCCAAGTTTATAGAGACAGTCTTGTAGATATTTCCATGTTTACACAGATAGAGCTGAAGATATTTCCATGTTTATACAGATAGCGGTGTAGATATTTCCATGTTTATACAGATAGCGGTGTAGGTATTTCCATGTTTATAGAGATAGTGGTGTAGATAATTCCAATTTTATACAGATATCAGTGTAGATATTTCCAAGTTCATACAGATAGTGGTGTAGATATTTCCACGTTTATAGAGATGGCGGTGTAGATATTTCCATGTTCATACAGATGGCGGTGTACATATTTCCATGTTTATACAGATAGCGGTGTAGACATTACCATCTTAATACAGATGGCGGTGTAGATATGTCCATGTTCGTACAGATGACGGTGTAGATATTTCCATGTTCATACAGATGACGGTGTAGATATTTCTCTATTTATAGAGATGGCGGTCTAGATATTTCCATGTTTACAGAGATAGTGTTGTAGTTATTTCCAAGTTTATACAGATAGCGGTGTAGATATTTCCATGTTTATACAGATAGCGGTGTAGATATTTCCATGTTTATACAGATAGCGGTGTAGATATTTACATGTTTATAGAGATGGCGGTCTAGATATTTTCTTGTTTATACAGATAGCGGTGTAGATATTTCCATGTTTATTGAGATAGCGGTGTAGTTATTTCCAATTTTATACAGATAGTAGTGTAGATATTTCCATGTTCATACAGATGGCTTTGTAGATATTTCCATGTTCATAGAGATGGCGGTGTAGATATTTCCATGTTCGTACGGATGGCAGTGTAGATATTTCCATGTTCATACAGGTGGCGGTACAGATATTTCCATGTTCATACAGATAGCAGTGTAGTTATTTCCATGTTTATACAGATAGCAGTGTAGATATTTCCATTGATATACAGATAGCTGTGTAGATATTTCCAAGTTCATGCAGATAGCGGTGTAGATATTTCCATGTTCATACAGATGGCGGTGTAGATATTTCCATGTTCATACAGATGGCGGTGTAGATATTACCATGTTCATACACATGGCGGTGTAGCTATTTCCATGTTCATACAAATGGCGGTGTAGATATTTCCATGTTCATACAGATGGCGGTGTAGATATTTCCATGTTTATACAGATAGCAGTGTAGTTATTTCCGTGTTTATAGAGATAGCAGTGTAGATATTTCCATTGATATACAGATAGCTGTTTAGATATTTGCATGTTCATACAGATAGCGGTGTAGATATTTAAATGTTCATACAGATAGCGGTGTAGATATTTCCATGTTCATACAGATAGCGGTGAAGTTATTTCCATGTTCATACAGATGGCGGTGTAGTTATTTCCGTGTTCATACAGTTAGCGGTGTTGATATTTCCATGTTCATACAGATGGCGGTGTAGATATTTCCATGTTCGTACAGATGGCGGTGTAGATATTTCCATGTTCATAGAGATGGCGGCGTAGATATTTCCATGTTTATGCAGATAGCGGTATAGATATTTCCATGTTTGTACAGAGGGCTGGTGTAGATATTTCCACGTTTTTAGAGATGGTGGTGTAGATATTTCCATGCTTATAGAAATAGTGGTGTAGTTATTTCCAAGTTTATAGAGACGGCGTTGTAGATATTTCCATGTTTATACAGATAGCGGTGAAGATATTTCCATGTTTGTAGGGATAGCGGTGTAGATATTTCCATGTTTATACAGATAGCGGTGTAGATATTTCCATGTTTATACAGATAGCGGTGTAGATATTTCCATGTTTATAGAGATAGTGGTGTAGATAATTCCAATTTTATACAGATAGCAGTGTAGATATGTCCAAGTTTATACAGATGGCAGTGAAGATATTTCCATCTTCATAGAGATGGCAGTGTAGATATTTCCATGTTCATACAGATGGCGGTGTAGATATTTCCATGTTCATAGAGATGGCGGTGTAGATATTTTCATGCTCATACAAATGGCGGTGTAGATATTTCCATGTTCATAGAGATGGCGGTGTTCATATTTCCATGTTCATACAGTTAGCGGTGTAGACATTTCCATGTTCATACAGATGGCGGTGTAGATATTTATGTGTTCATACAGATGGCGGTGTAGATATTTCCATTTTCGTACGGATGGCAGTGTAGATATTTCCTTGTTCTTACAGGTGGCGGTGTAGGTATTTCCATGTTTATACAGATAGCAGTGTAGTTATTTCCATGTTTATAGAGATAGCAGTGTAGATATTTCCATTGATATACGGATATCTGTGTAGATATTTGCATGTTCATACAGATAGTGTTGTAGATATTTCCATGTTCATACAGATAGCGGTGTAGATATTTGCATGTTCATACAGATAGCGGTGTAGATATTTCCATGTTCATACAGATAACGGTGTAGATATTTCCATGTTATACAGATAGCGGTGTAGATATTTCCATGTTCATACAGTTAGCGGTGTAGATATTTCCATGTTCATACAGATGGCGGTGTAGATATTTCCATGTTCTTACACATGGCAGTGTAGATATTTCGATGTTCATACGGATGGCGATGTAGATATTTGCATTTCTTACTGATGGCGGTGTAGACGTTTCCATGTTTATGGAGATGGCGGTGTAGATATTTCCATGCTGATACACATAGCGGTGTAGAGATTTCCAAGTTTATAGAGATAGCGATGTGCATATTTCCAGGATTATAGAGATAGCGGTGTAGATATTTCCATGTTTATAGAGATGGCGGTGTAGATATTTCCATGTTTATACAGATGGCGGTGTAGGTATTTCTCTGTTTATAGAGATGGCGGTCTAGATATTTCCATGTTTACAGAGATAGTGTTGTAGTTATTTCCAAGTTTATACAGATAGCGGTGTGGATATTTCCAAGTTTATAGAGATAGCGGTGTAGATATTTCCATGTTTACAGAGATGGCGGTGTAGATGTTTCTATGTTTATACAGATAGCGGTGCAGATATTTCCATCTTAATTCAGATGGCGGTGTAGATATTTCCATGTTCCCACAGATGGCGGTGTAGATTTTTCCATGTTCATACGGATGGCGGTGTACATATTTCGATGTTCATACAGATAGCGATGTAGATATTTCCATGTTCGTACAGATGGCGGTGTAGATATTTCTATGTTCATTCAGATGGCGGTGAAGATATTTCCGTGTTCATACAGATGGCGGTGAAGATATTTCCATGTTTATACAGATAGCGGTGTAGATATTTCCATGTTTATAGAGATGGCGGTCTAGATATTTCCATGTTTATAGAGATAGTGGTGTAGTTGTTTCCAAGTTTATAGAGACAGCGTTGTAGATATTTCCATGTTTATACAGATAGCGGTGAAGATATTTCCATGTTTATACAGATAGCGGTGTAGATATTTCCATGTTTATACAGATAGCGGTGTTGACATTTCCATGTTTATAGAGATAGTGGTGTAGATAATTCCAAATTTATACAGATAGTAGGGTAGATATTTCCAAGTTCCTACAGATAGCGGTGTAGATATTTCCACGTTTATAGAGATGGCGGTGTAGATATTTCCATGTTGATACAGATGGCGGTGTAGATATTTCCATGTATATAGAGATGGCGGTGTAGATATTTTCATGTTTACAAAGATGGCCGTGTAGACATTTCCATGTTTACACAGATAGCGGTGTGGATATTTCCATGTTTATGCATAAATCGGTGTAGATATTTCCATGTTTATACAGATAGCTGTGCGGATATTTAAATGTTTATACAGATAGCGGTGCAGATATTTCCATGTTTATACAGATAGCGGTGTAGATATTTCCAACTTAATACAGATAGCTGTGTAGATATTTCCAAGTTCATACAGATAGCGGTGTAGGTATTTCCACGTTCATAGAGATGGCGGTGTGGATATTTCCATGTTTATACAGATGGTGGTATAGATATTTCCATGTTTATAGAGATGGAAGTCTAGATATTTCCATGTTTATAGAGATAGTGGTGTAGTTATTTCCAAGTTTATAGAGACAGCGTGGTAGATATTTCCATGTTTACACAGATAGAGCTGAAGATATTTCCATGTTTATACAGAGAGCGGTGTAGATATTTCCATGTTTATACAAATAGCGGTGTAGGTATTTCCATGTTTATAGAGATAGTGGTGTAGATAATTCCAATTTTATACAGATATCAGTGTAGATATTTCCAAGTTCATACAGATAGTGGTGTAGATATTTCCACGTTTATAGAGATGGCGGTGTAGATATTTTCATGTTTACCCAGTTTGCGGTGTAGATATTTCCATGTTTACTCAGATAGCAGTGTAGACATTTCCGTGTTTACACAGATAGCGGTGTGGATATTTCCATGTTTATGCAGATAGCGGTGTAGATATTTCCATGTTTATACAGATAGCGGTGTAGACATTACCATCTTAATACAGATGGCGGTGTAGATATGTCCATGTTCGTACAGATGACGGTGTAGATATTTCCATGTTCATACAGATGGCGGTGTAGATATTTCTCTGTTTATAGAGATGGCTGTCTAGATATTTCCATGTTTACAGAGATAGTGTTGTAGTTATTTCCAAGTTTATACAGATAGCGGTGTAGATATTTCCATGTTTATACAGATAGCGGTGTAGATATTTCCATGTTTATACAGATAGCGGTGTAGATATTTACATGTTTATAGAGATGGCGGTCTAGATATTTTCTTGTTTATACAGATAGCGGTGTAGATATTTCCATGTTTATTGAGATAGCGGTGTAGTTATTTCCAATTTTATACAGATAGTAGTGTAGATTTTTCCATGTTCATACACGTAGTGGTGTAGATATATCCACGTTTATAGAGATGGCAGTGTAGATATTTCCATGTTCATACAGATGGCTTTGTAGATTTTCCATGTTTATAGAGATGGAGGTGCAGATATTTCCATGTTTATAAAGATGGCGGTGTAGATATTTCCACGTTTATACAGATAGCAGTGAAGCTATTTCCATGTTTACACCGATAGCTGTGTGGATATCTCCATGTGTATACAGATAGCGGTGTAGATATTTCCATGTTTATACAGATAGCGGTGCAGATATTTCCATCTTAATTCAGATGGCGGTGTAGATATTTCCATGTTCCCACAGATGGCGGTGTAGATATTTCCATGTTCATCCAGATGGCGGTGAAGATATTTCCGTGTTCATACAGATGGCGGTGAAGATACTTCCATGTTTATACAGATAGCGGTGTAGATATTTCCAAGTTTATAGAGATGGCGGTCTAGATATTTCCATGTTTATAGAGATAGTGGTGTAGTTGTTTCCAAGTTTATAGAGACAGCGTTGTAGATATTTCCATGTTTATACAGATAGCGGTGAAGATATTTCCATGTTTATACAGATAGCGGTGTAGATATTTTCATGTTTATACAGATAGCGGTGTTGATATTTCCATGTTTATAGAGATAGTGGTGTAGATAATTCCAATTTTATACAGATAGTAGGGTAGATATTTCCAAGTTCCTACAGATAGCGGTGTAGATATTTCCACGTTTATAGAGATGGCGGTGTAGATATTTCCATGTTGATACAGAGGGCGGTGTAGATATTTCCATGTTTATAGAGATGGCGGTGTAGATATTTTCATGTTTAAACAGATGGCCGTATAGACATTTCCATGTTTACACAGATAACGGTGTGGATATTTCCATGTTTATGCATAAATCGGTGTAGATATTTCCATGTTTATACAGATAGCGGTGTGGATATTTCCATGTTTATACAGATAGCGGTGCAGATATTTCCATGTTTATACTGATAGCGGTGTAGATATTTCCAACTTAATACAGATAGCAGTGTAGATATTTCCAAGTTCATACAGATAGCGGTGTAGGTATTTCCACGTTCATAGAGATGGCGGTGTAGATATTTCCATGTTTATACAGATGGTGGTGTAGATATTTCCATGTTTATAGAGATGGAAGTCTAGATATTTCCATGTTTATAGAGATAGTGGTGTAGTTATTTCCAAGTTTATAGAGACAGTCTTGTAGATATTTCCATGTTTACACAGATAGAGCTGAAGATATTTCCATGTTTATACAGATAGCGGTGTAGATATTTCCATGTTTATACAGATAGCGGTGTAGGTATTTCCATGTTTATAGAGATAGTGGTGTAGATAATTCCAATTTTATACAGATATCAGTGTAGATATTTCCAAGTTCATACAGATAGTGGTGTAGATATTTCCACGTTTATAGAGATGGCGGTGTAGATATTTCCATGTTCATACAGATGGCGGTGTACATATTTCCATGTTTATACAGATAGCGGTGTAGACATTACCATCTTAATACAGATGGCGGTGTAGATATGTCCATGTTCGTACAGATGACGGTGTAGATATTTCCATGTTCATACAGATGACGGTGTAGATATTTCTCTATTTATAGAGATGGCGGTCTAGATATTTCCATGTTTACAGAGATAGTGTTGTAGTTATTTCCAAGTTTATACAGATAGCGGTGTAGATATTTCCATGTTTATACAGATAGCGGTGTAGATATTTCCATGTTTATACAGATAGCGGTGTAGATATTTACATGTTTATAGAGATGGCGGTCTAGATATTTTCTTGTTTATACAGATAGCGGTGTAGATATTTCCATGTTTATTGAGATAGCGGTGTAGTTATTTCCAATTTTATACAGATAGTAGTGTAGATATTTCCATGTTCATATAGATGGCTTTGTAGATATTTCCATGTTCATAGAGATGGCGGTGTAGATATTTCCATGTTTATAGATATGGCGGTGTAGATATTTTCATGTTTACCCAGTTTGCGGTGTAGATATTTCCATGTTTACTCAGATAGCAGTGTAGACATTTCCGTGTTTACACAGATAGCGGTGTGGATATTTCCATGTTTATGCAGATAGCGTTGTAGGTATTTCCATGTTTATAGAGATAGTGGTGTAGATAATTCCAATTTTATACAGATATCAGTGTAGATATTTCCAAGTTCATACAGTTAGTGGTGTAGATATTTCCACGTTTATAGAGATGGCGGTGTAGATATTTCCATGTTCATACAGATGGCGGTGTAGATATTTCCATGTTTATACAGATAGCGTTGTAGACATTACCATCTTAATACAGATGGCGGTGTAGATATGTCCATGTTCGTACAGATGACGGTGTAGATATTTCCATGTTCATACAGATGACGGTGTAGATATTTCTCTATTTATAGAGATGGCGGTCTAGATATTTCCATGTTTACAGAGATAGTGTTGTAGTTATTTCCAAGTTTATAGAGATAGCGGTGTAGATATTTCCATGTTTATACAGATAGCGGTGTAGATATTTCCATGTTTATACAGATAGCGGTGTAGATATTTACATGTTTATAGAGATGGCGGTCTAGATATTTTCTTGTTTATACAGATAGCGGTGTAGATATTTCCATGTTTATTGAGATAGCGGTGTAGTTATTTCCAATTTTATACAGATAGTAGTGTAGATATTTCCATGTTCATACACGTAGTGGTGTAGATATATCCACGTTTATAGAGATGGCAGTGTAGATATTTCCATGTTCATACAGATGGCTTTGTAGATATTTCCATGTTCATAGAGATGGCGGTGTAGATATTTCCATGTTCGTACGGATGGCAGTGTAGATGTTTCCATGTTCATACAGGTGGCGGTGTAGATATTTCCATGTTCATACAGATAGCAGTGTAGTTATTTCCATGTTTATACAGATAGCAGTGTAGATATTTCCATTGATATACAGATAGCTGTGTAGATATTTCCATGTTCATACAGATAGCGCTGTAGATATTTCCATGTTCATACAGATAGCTGTGTAGATATTTCCATGTTCATACAGATGGCGGTGTAGATATTTCCATGTTCATACAGATGGCGGTGTAGATATTACCATGTTCATACACATGGCGGTGTAGCTATTTCCATGTTCATACAAATGGCGGTGTAGATATTTCCATGTTCATAGAGATGGCGGTGTAGATATTTCCATGTTTATACAGATAGCAGTGTTGTTATTTCCGTGTTTATAGAGATAGCAGTGTAGATATTTCCATTGATATACAGATAGCTGTTTAGATATTTGCATGTTCATACAGATAGCGGTGTAGATATTTAAATGTTCATACAGATAGCGGTGTAGATATTTCCATGTTCATACAGATAGCGGTGAAGTTATTTCCATGTTCATACAGATGGCGGTGTAGTTATTTCCATGTTCATACAGTTAGCGGTGTTGATATTTCCATGTTCATACAGATGGCGGTGTAGATATTTCCATGTACGTACAGATGGCGGTGTAGATATTTCCATGTTCATAGAGATGGCGGCGTAGATATTTCCATGTTTATGCAGATAGCTGTATAGATATTTCCATGTTTGTACAGATGGCTGGTGTGGATATTTCCACGTTTTTAGAGATGGCGGTGTAGATATTTCCATGCTTATAGAGATAGTGGTGTAGTTATTTCCAAGTTTATAGAGACGGCGTTGTAGATATTTCCATGTTTATACAGATAGCGGTGAAGATATTTCCATGTTTGTAGAGACAGCGGTGTAGATATTTCCATGTTTATACAGATAGCGGTGTAGATATTTCCATGTTTATACAGATAGCGGTGTAGATATTTCCATGTTTATAGAGATAGTGGTGTAGATAATTCCAATTTTATACAGATAGCAGTGTAGATATGTCCAAGTTTATACAGATGGCAGTGAAGATATTTCCATCTTCATAGAGATGGCAGTGTAGATATTTCCATGTTCATACAGATGGCGGTGTAGATATTTCCATGTTCATAGAGATGGCGGTGTAGATATTTTCATGCTCATACAAATGGCGGTGTAGATATTTCCATGTTCATAGAGATGGCGGTGTTCATATTTCCATGTTCATACAGTTAGCGGTGTAGACATTTCCATGTTCATACAGATGGCGGTGTAGATATTTATGTGTTCATACAGATGGCGGTGTAGATATTTCCATTTTCGTACGGATGGCAGTGTAGATATTTCCTTGTTCTTACAGGTGGCGGTGTAGGTATTTCCATGTTTATACAGATAGCAGTGTAGTTATTTCCATGTTTATAGAGATAGCAGTGTAGATATTTCCATTGATATACGGATATCTGTGTAGATATTTGCATGTTCATACAGATAGTGTTGTAGATATTTCCATGTTCATACAGATAGCGTTGTAGATATTTCCATGTTCATACAGATAGCGGTGTAGATATTTCCATGTTCATACAGATAACGGTGTAGATAATTCCATGTTATACAGATAGCGGTGTAGATATTTCCATGTTCATACAGTTAGCGGTGTAGATATTTCCATGTTCATACAGATGGCGGTGTAGATATTTCCATGTTCTTACACATGGCAGTGTAGATATTTCGATGTTCATACGGATGGCGATGTAGATATTTGCATTTCTTACTGATGGCGGTGTAGACGTTTCCATGTTTATGGAGATGGCGGTGTAGATATTTCCATGCTGATACACATAGCGGTGTAGAGATTTCCAAGTTTATAGAGATAGCGATGTGGATATTTCCAAGTTTATAGAGATAGCGGTGTAGATATTTCCATGTTTATAGAGATGGCGGTGTAGATATTTCCATGTTTATACAGATGGCGGTGTAGGTATTTCTCTGTTAATAGAGATGGCGGTCTAGATATTTCCATGTTTACAGAGATAGTGTTGTAGTTATTTCCAAGTTTATACAGATAGCGGTGTGGATATTCCAAGTTTATAGAGATAGCGGTGTAGATATTTCCATGTTTATAGAGATGGCGGTGTAGATGTTTCCATGTTTATACAGATAGCGGTGCAGATATTTCCATCTTAATTCAGATGGCAGTGTAGATATTTCCATGTTCCCACAGATGGCGGTGTAGATTTTTCCATGTTCATACGGATGGCGGTGTACATATTTCGATGTTCATACAGATAGCGATGTAGATATTTCCATGTTCGTACAGATGGCGGTGTAGATATTTCTATGTTCATTCAGATGGCGGTGAAGATATTTCCGTGTTCATACAGATGGCGGTGAAGATATTTCCATGTTTATACAGATAGCGGTGTAGATATTTCCATGTTTATAGAGATGGCGGTCTAGATATTTCCATGTTTATAGAGATAGTGGTGTAGTTGTTTCCAAGTTTATAGAGACAGCGTTGTAGATATTTCCATGTTTATACAGATAGCGGTGAAGATATTTCCATGTTTATACAGATAGCGGTGTAGATATTTCCATGTTTATACAGATAGCGGTGTTGATATTTCCATGTTTATAGAGATAGTGGTGTAGATAATTCCAAATTTATACAGATAGTAGGGTAGATATTTCCAAGTTCCTACAGATAGCGGTGTAGATATTTCCACGTTTATAGAGATGGCGGTGTAGATATTTCCATGTTGATACAGATGGCGGTGTAGATATTTCCATGTATATAGAGATGGCGGTGTAGATATTTTCATGTTTACAAAGATGGCCGTGTAGACATTTCCATGTTTACACAGATAGCGGTGTGGATATTTCCATGTTTATGCATAAATCGGTGTAGATATTTCCATGTTTATACAGATAGCTGTGCGGATATTTAAATGTTTATACAGATAGCGGTGTAGATATTTCCATGTTTATACAGATAGCGGTGTAGATATTTCCAACTTAATACAGATAGCAGTGTAGATATTTCCAAGTTCATACGGATAGCGGTGTAGGTATTTCCACGTTCATAGAGATGGCGGTGTGGATATTTCCATGTTTATACAGATGGTGGTATAGATATTTCCATGTTTATAGAGATGGAAGTCTAGATATTTCCATGTTTATAGAGATAGTGGTGTAGATATTTCCAAGTTTATAGAGACAGCGTTGTAGATATTTCCATGTTTACACAGATAGAGCTGAAGATATTTCCATGTTTATACAGAGTGCGGTGTAGATATTTCCATGTTTATACAGATAGCGGTGTAGGTATTTCCATGTTTATAGAGATAGTGGTGTAGATAATTCCAATTTTATACAGATATCAGTGTAGATATTTCCAAGTTCATACAGATAGTGGTGTAGATATTTCCACGTTTATAGAGATGGCGGTGTAGATATTTCCATGTTCATACAGATGGCGGTGTAGATATTTCCATGTTTATAGAGATGGCGGTGTAGATATTTTCATGTTTACCCAGTTTGCGGTGTAGATATTTCCATGTTTACTCAGATAGCAGTGTAGACATTTCCATGTTTACACAGATAGCGGTGTGGATATTTCCATGTTTATGCAGATAGCGGTGTAGATATTTCCATGTTTATACAGATAGCGGTGTAGACATTACCATCTTAATACAGATGGCGGTGTAGATATGTCCATGTTCGTACAGATGACGGTGTAGATATTTCCATGTTCATACAGATGGTGGTGTAGATATTTCTCTGTTTATAGAGATGGCGGTCTAGATATTTCCATGTTTACAGAGATAGTGTTGTAGTTATTTCCAAGTTTATACAGATAGCGGTGTAGATATTTCCATGTTTATACAGATAGCGGTGTAGATATTTCCATGTTTATACAGATAGCGGTGTAGATATTTACATGTTTATAGAGATGGCGGTCTAGATATTTTCTTGTTTATACAGATAGCGGTGTAGATATTTCCATGTTTATTGAGATAGCGGTGTAGTTATTTCCAATTTTATACAGATAATAGTGTAGATATTTCCATGTTCATACACGTAGTGGTGTAGATATATCCACGTTTATAGAGATGGCAGTGGAGATATTTCCATGTTCTTACAGATGGCTTTGTAGATTTTCCATGTTTATAGAGATGGAGGTGCAGATATTTCCATGTTTATAAAGATGGCGGTGTAGATATTTCCACGTTTATACAGATAGCGGTGAAGCTATTTCCATGTTTACACCGATAGCTGTGTGGATATCTCCATGTGTATACAGATAGCGGTGTAGATATTTCCATGTTTATACAGATAGCGGTGCAGATATTTCCATCTTAATTCAGATGGCGGTGTAGATATTTCCATGTTCCCACAGATGGCGGTGTAGATTTTTCCATGTTCATACGGATGGCGGTGTACATATTTCGATGTTCATACAGATAGCGATGTAGATATTTCCATGTTCGTACAGATGGCGGTGTAGATATTTCCATGTTCATCCAGATGGCGGTGAAGATATTTCCGTGTTCATACAGATGGCGGTGAAGATACTTCCATGTTTATACAGATAGCGGTGTAGATATTTCCATGTTTATAGAGATGGCGGTCTAGATATTTCCATGTTTATAGAGATAGTGGTGTAGTTGTTTCCAAGTTTATAGAGACAGCGTTGTAGATATTTCCATGTTTATACAGATAGCGGTGAAGATATTTCCATGTTTATACAGATAGCGGTGTAGATATTTCCATGTTTATACAGATAGTGGTGTTGATATTTCCATGTTTATAGAGATAGTGGTGTAGATAATTCCAATTTTATACAGGTAGTAGGGTAGATATTTCCAAGTTCCTACAGATAGCGGTGTAGATATTTCCACGTTTATAGAGATGGCGGTGTAGATATTTCCATGTTGATGCAGATGGCGGTGTAGATATTTCCATGTTTATAGAGATGGCGGTGTAGATATTTTCATGTTTAAACAGATGGCCGTATAGACATTTCCATCTTTACACAGATAGCGGTGTGGATATTTCCATTTTTATACAGATAGCGGTGCAGATATTTCCATGTTTATACTGATAGCGGTGTAGATATTTCCAACTTAATGCAAATAGCAGTGTAGATATTTCCAAGTTCATACAGATAGCGGTGTAGGTATTTCCACGTTCATAGAGATGGCGGTGTAGATATTTCCATGTTTATACAGATGGTGGTGTAGATATTTCCATGTTTATAGAGATGGAAGTCTAGATATTTCCATGTTTATAGAGATAGTGGTGTAGTTATTTCCAAGTTTATAGAGACAGTCTTGTAGATATTTCCATGTTTACACAGATAGAGCTGAAGATATTTCCATGTTTATACAGATAGCGGTGTAGATATTTCCATGTTTATACAGATAGCGGTGTAGGTATTTCCATGTTTATAGTGATAGTGGTGTAGATAATTCCAATTTTATACAGATATCAGTGTAGATATTTCCAAGTTCATACAGATAGTGGTGTAGATATTTCCACGTTTATAGAGATGGCGGTGTAGATATTTCCATGTTCATACAGATGGCGGTGTAGATATTTCCATGTTTATAGAGATGGCGGTGTAGATATTTTCATGTTTACCCAGTTTGCGGTGTAGATATTTCCATGTTTACTCAGATAGCAGTGTAGACATTTCCGTGTTTACACAGATAGCGGTGTGGATATTTCCATGTTTATGCAGATAGCGGTGTAGATATTTCCATGTTTATACAGATAGCGGTGTAGACATTACCATCTTAATACAGATGGCGGTGTAGATATGTTCATGTTCGTACAGATGACGGTGTAGATATTTCCATGTTCATACAGGTGGCGGTGTAGATATTTCTCTATTTATAGAGATGGCGGTCTAGATATTTCCATGTTTACAGAGATAGTGTTGTAGTTATTTCCAAGTTTATACAGATAGCGGTGTAGATATTTCCATGTTTATACAGATAGCGGTGTAGATATTTCCATGTTTATACAGATAGCGGTGTAGATATTTACATGTTTATAGAGATGGCGGTCTAGATATTTTCTTGTTTATACAGATAGCGGTGTAGGTATTTCCATGTTTATTGAGATAGCGGTGTAGTTATTTCCAATTTTATACAGATAGTAGTGTAGATATTTCCATGTTCATACACGTAGTGGTGTAGATATATCCACGTTTATAGAGATGGCAGTGTAGATATTTCCATGTTCATACAGATGGCTTTGTAGATTTTCCATGTTTATAGAGATGGAGGTGCAGATATTTCCATGTTTATACAGATGGCGGTGTAGATATTTCCACGTTTATACAGATAGCGGTGAAGCTATTTCCATGTTTACACCGATAGCTGTGTGGATATCTCCATGTGTATACAGATAGCGGTGTAGATATTTCCATGTTTATACAGATAGCGGTGCAGATATTTCCATCTTAATTCAGATGGCGGTGTAGATATTTCCATGTTCCCACAGATGGCGGTGTAGATTTTTCCATGTTCATACGGATGGCGGTGTACATATTTCGATGTTCATACAGATAGCGATGTAGATATTTCCATGTTCGTACAGATGGCGGTGTAGATATTTCCATGTTCATCCAGATGGCGGTGAAGATATTTCCGTGTTCATACAGATGGCGGTGAAGATACTTCCATGTTTATACAGATAGCGGTGTAGATATTTCCATGTTTATAGAGATGGCGGTCTAGATATTTCCATGTTTATAGAGATAGTGGTGTAGTTGTTTCCAAGTTTATAGAGACAGCGTTGTAGATATTTCCATGTTTATACAGATAGCGGTGAAGATATTTCCATGTTTATATAGATAGCGGTGTAGATATTTCCATGTTTATACAGATAGCGGTGTTGATATTTCCATGTTTATAGAGATAGTGGTGTAGATAATTCCAATTTTATACAGATAGTAGGGTAGATATTTCCAAGTTCCTACAGATAGCGGTGTAGATATTTCCACGTTTATAGAGATGGCGGTGTAGATATTTCCATGTTGATACAGATGGCGGTGTAGATATTTCCATGTTTATAGAGATGGCGTTGTAGATATTTTCATGTTTAAACAGATGGCCGTATAGACATTTCCATGTTTACACAGATAGAGGTGTGGATATTTCCATGTTTATGCATAAATCGGTGTAGATATTTCCATGTTTATACAGATAGCGGTGTGGATATTTCCATGTTTATACAGATAGCGGTGCAGATATTTCCATGTTTATACTGATAGCGGTGTAGATATTTCCAACTTAATACAGATAGCAGTGCAGATATTTCCAAGTTCATACAGATAGCGGTGTAGGTATTTCCACGTTCATAGAGATGGCGGTGTAGTTATTTCCATGTTTATGCAGATGGTGGTGTAGATATTTCCATGTTTATAGAGATGGAAGTATAGATATTTCCATGTTTATAGAGATAGTGGTGTAGTTATTTCCAAGTTTATAGAGACAGTCTTGAAGATATTTCCATGTTTACACAGATAGAGCTGAAGATATTTCCATGTTTATACAGATAGCGGTGTAGATATTTCCATGTTTATACAGATAGCGGTGTAGGTATTTCCAGGTTTATAGAGATAGTGCTGTAGATAATTCCGATTTTATACAGATAGCAGTGTAGATATTTCCAAGTTCATACAGATAGCGGTGTAGATATTTCCACGTTTATAGAGATGGCGGTGTAGATATTTTCATGTTTTCCTAGTTTGCGGTGTAGATATTTCCATGTTTACACAGAGAGCAGTGTAGTTATTTCCATGTTTATAGAGATAGCAGTGTAGATATTTCCATTGATATACAGATAGCTGTGTAGATATTTGCATGTTCATACAGATAGCGGTGTAGATATTTCCATGTTCATACCGATAGCGATATAGTTATTTCCATGTTCATACAGATAGCGGTGTAGTTAATTCCATGTTCATAGAGTTAGCGGTGTAGATATTTCCATGTTCATATAGATAGCGGTGTAGATATTTCCATGTTCATACAGTTAGCGGTGAAGATATTTCCATGTTCATACAGATGGCGGTGTAGATATTTACATGTTCATACAGATGGCGGTGTAGATATTTCCATGTTTGTACGGATGGCAGTGTAGATATTTCCATGTTCATACTGGTGGCGGTGTAGATATTTCCATGTTTATACGGATAGCAGTGTAGTTATTTCCATGTTTATAGATATAGCAGTGAAGATATTTCCATTGATATACAGATAGCTGTGAAGATATTTGCATGTTCATATAGATAGCGGTGTAGATATTTCCATGTTCATACAGATAGCGGTGTAGATATTTCCAAGTTTATAGAGATGGCAGTGTAGATATTTTCATGTTTACACAGATGGCGGTGTAGATATTTCCATGTTTATACAGATAGCGGTGCGGATATTTCCATGTTTATAGAGATAGTGGTGCAGATATTTCCATGTTTATACAGATAGCGGTGTAGATATTTCCATCTAAATACAGATGGCAGTGTAGATATCTCCATGTTCTTACAGATGGCAGTGTAGATATTTCCATGTTCATACAGACGGCGGTGTACATATTTCGAAGTTTATACAGATAGCGCTGTAGTTATTTCCATATTTATAGAGAAATCTGTGTAGATATTTCCATATATATGCAGATAGCTGTGTAGATACTTCCATGTTCATGCAGATAGCGGTGTAGATATTTCCATGTTCATCCAGATGCCGGTGTAGATATATCCATGTTCATACAGATGGTGGTGAAGATATTTCCATGTTCATCCAGATGCCGGTGTAGATATTTCCATGTTCATACAAATGGCGATGTAGATATTTCCATGTTCATAGAGATGGCGGTGAAGATATTTCCATGTTCATACAAATAGCGGTGTAGATATTTCCATGTTCATAGAGATGGCGGTGTGGATATTTCCATGTTTATACAGATAGCAGTGTAGTTATTTCCATGTTTATAGAGATAGCAGCGTAGATATTTCCATTGATATACAGATAGATGTGTAGATATTTGCATGTTCATACAGATAGCGGTGTAGATATTTCCATGTTCATACAGGTAGCGGTGTAGATATTTCCACGTTTATAGAGATGGCGGTGTAGATATTTTCATCTTTACACAGATGGCGGTGTAGATATTTCCATGTTTATACAGATAGCGGTGCGGATATTTCCATGTTTATAGAGATAGTGGTGCAGATATTTCCATGTTCATACAGATAGCGGTGTAGATATTTCCATGTTCATACAGTTAGCGGTGTAGATATTTCCATGTTCATACAGATAGCAGTGTAGATATTTCCATCTTCATAGAGATAGCGGTGTAGATATTTCCATGTTCATACAGATGGCCGTTTAGATATTTCCATGTTCATACAGATGGTGGTGTAGATATTTACATGTTCATACAGATGGCGGTGTAGATATTTCCATGTT
Source organism: Gorilla gorilla gorilla (assembly GCF_029281585.2). Lineage (NCBI taxonomy): Eukaryota > Metazoa > Chordata > Mammalia > Primates > Hominidae > Gorilla > Gorilla gorilla. Next base: position 131,287,898 of record NC_073242.2, read on the forward strand.
CGTACGGATGGCGGTGTAGATATTTCCATGTTCATACAGGTAGCGGTGTAGATATTTCCATGTTTTTACAGATAGCAGTGTAGTTATTTCCATGTTTATAGAGATAGCTGTGTAGATATTTCCGTTGATATACAAATAGCTTTGTAGATACTTGCATGTTCATACAGATAGCAGTGTAGATATTTCCAAGTTCATACAGATAGCGTTGTAGATATATCCATGTTCATACAGATGTCAGTGAAGATATTTCCATGTTCATACAGATGGCGGTGTAGATAATTCCATGTTCATACAAATGGCGGTGTAGATATTTCCATGTTCATAGAAATGGCGGTGTATATATTTCCATGCTCATACAAATGTCGGTGTAGATATTTCCATGTTCAAAGAGATGGCGGTGTAGATATTTCCATGTTCATAGAGATGGCGTTGTAGATATTTCCATGTTTATACAGATAGCGGTGTAGATATTTCCATGTTTATTGAGATAGCAGTGTAGATATTTCAATAGATATACAGATAGCTGTGTAGATGTATCCATGTTCATACAGATTGCGGTGTAGATAGTTCCATGTTCATATAGATAGCGGTGTAGATATTTCCATGTTCATACAGATAGCGGTGTAGATATTTCCATATTCATACAGATAGTGGTGTAGATATTTCCAATTTTATAAAGATAGCAGTGTAGGTATTTAAATGTTCATACAGATAGCGTTGTAGACATTTCCATGTTTACACAGATAGCGTTGTAGATATTTACATGTTTATAGAGATTGCGGTGTAGTTATTTCCATGTTTATACAGATAGTGGTGAGGGTATTTCCATGTTTACACAAATAGTGGTGAGAATACTTCCAAGTTTATACAGATAGCGGTGTAGATACTTCCATGTTTATACAGATTACGGTGTCAATGTTTCCATGTTTATACAGATCGCGGTGTAGATATTTCCATCTTAATACAGATGTCGGTGTAGATATTTCCATGTTCATACAGATGGCAGTGAAGATATTTCCATGTTCATACAGATGGTGATGTAGATATTTTCATGTTTATAGAGATTGCGTTGTAGTTATTTCCATGTTTATAGAGATACCGGTGTAGATATTTCCATGTATATACATATAGTTGTGTAGATATTTCCATGTTCCTACAGATAGCGGTGTAGATATTTCCAGGTTCATACAGATAGCGGTGTAGATATTTCCATGTTCATACAGATAGCGGTGTAGATATTTCCATGTTCATACAGATAGCGTTGTAGATAATTCCACCTTCACAGAGATGGCGGTGTAGATATTTCTATGTTCATACAGAGGGCGTTGTAGTTATTTCCATGTATATAGAGATGCTGGTGTAGATATTTCCATGTTTATTCAAATGGCTGTGTAGATATTTCCATGTTTATTCAGATGGCGGTGTAGATATTTCCATGTTTATAGGGATGGCGGTGTAGATATTTCCATTTTTGTACAGATAGCGGTGTGGATATTTTCATGTTGATACACTTAGCGGTGTAGATATTTCCAAGTTTATAGAGATAGCGGTGAAGATATTTCCATGTTTATAATGACAGCGTTGTAGATATTTCCAGGTTTATACAGATAGCGGTATAGATATTTCCATGTTTATATAGATGGCAGTGTAGATATTTCCATGTTTATAGAGATCGCAGTCTAGATATTTCCATGTTTATAGAGATAGTGGTGTAGTTTTTTCCAAGTTTACAGAGAGAGCGGTGTAGATATTTCCGTGTTTATACAGATAGCGGTGTAGATATTTCCATGTTTATACAGATAACAGTGTAGACATTTACCTGTTTATAGAGATGGCGGTCTAGATATTTTCTTTTTTATACAGATATCGGTGTAGATATTTCCATGTTTATAGAGAAAGCGGTGAAGATATTTCCATGTTTATAGAGATAGTGGTGTAGATATTTCCAATTTTATACTGATAGCAGTGTAGTAATTTCCATGTTCATATAGATAGCGGTTTAGATACTTCCAAGTTTATAGAGACGGCGGTGTAGATATTTCCATGTTCATTCAGATGGCGGTGTAGATATTTACATGTTTATAGAGAGGGAGGTGTAGATATTTTCATGTTTATAAAGGTGGCAGTGTAGATATTTCCATGTTTATACAGACGGTGGTGTAGATATTACCATGTTCATCCAGATGGCGGTGTAGATATATCCATGTTCATACAGATGGCGGTGAAGGCATTTCCATGTTCATACAGATGGCAGTGTAGATATATCCAAGTTCATACAAATGGTGGTGTGGATATTTCCATGTTCATAGAGATGGCGGTGTAGATATTTCCATGTTTATCCAGATGGCGGTGTAGATTTTTAAATGTTTATTGAGTTGGCTGTGTAGATATTTCCATGTTCATACAGATGGTGATGTACATATTTCCATGTTTATAGAGATAGCGTTGTAGTTATTTCCATGTTTATAGAGATAGCGGTGTAGATATTTCCATCTACATACAGATAGCTCTGTAGATACTTCCATGTTCCTACAGACAGCGGTGTAGATATTTCCATGTTCATACAGATAGCGATGTAGATATTTCCATGTTCATACAGATAGCGGTGAAGATATTTCCATGTTCATACAGTTAGCGGTGTAGATTTTTCCATGTTCATACAGATGGTGGTGTAGATATTCACATGTTCATACATGTGGCGGTGTAGATATTTCCATGTTCGTACGGATGGCAGTGTAGATATTTCCATGTTCATGCAGGTGGCAGTGTAGATATTTCCATGTTTATACAGATAGCAGTGTAGTTATTTCCATGTTTATAGAGATAGCAGTGTAGATATTTCCATTGATATACAGATAGCTGTGTAGATATTTGCATGTTCATACAGATAGCGGTGTAAATATTTCCATGTTCATACAGATAGCGGTGTAGATATTTCCATGTTCATACAGATAGCGGTGTAGATATTTCCATGTTCATACAGATAACGGTGTAGATATTTCCATGTTCATATAGATAGCGGTGTAAATATTTCCAAGTTTATATGGATAGCGGTGTAGATATTTCCATGTTTATAGACATAGCAGTGTAGATATTTCCAGTGATATACAGATAGCGGTGTAGATATTTCAATGTTCATACAGATAGCGGTGTAGATATTTCCATGTTTATACAGATAGCGTTGTAGATATTTCCATGTTCATACAGATAGCGGTGTAGATATTTCCATGTTTATACGGATGGCAGTGTAGTTATTTCCATGTTTATAGAGATGGCGGTGTAGATATTTCCATGTTTATAGAGAGAGTGGTGTAGTTATTTCCAAGTTTATAGAGAGATCGGTGTAGATATTTCCATGTTTATAGTGATAGCGGTGTAGATATTTACATGTTTATAGAGATGGCGGTCTAGATATTTTCTTGTTTATACAGATAGCGGTTTAGATATTTCCATGTTTATGGAGATAGCGGTGTAGATATTTCCAATTTTATAAAGATAGCAGTGTAGATATTTCCATGTTCATTCAGATAGCGGTGTAGACATTTCCATGTTTACACAGATAGTGTTGTAGATATTTACATGTTTATAGAGATAGCGGTGTAGTTATTTCCATTGTTTATACACATAGTGGTATAGATATTTCCATGTTTACACAGATAGCAGTGTGGATATTTCGAAGTTTATACAGATAGAGGTGTAGATATTTCCATGTTTACGCAGATAGCGGTGTGGATATTTCCAAGTTTATACAGATAGTGGTGTAGATATTTCCATGTTTATACAGATTGCGGTGTAGGTATTTCCATGTTTATACAGATGGCGGTGTAGATATTTCCATGTTCATACAGATGGCGGTGCAGATATTTCCATGTTCATACAGATGGTGATGTAGATATTTCCATGTTTATAGAGGTAGCGTTATAGTTATTTCCATGTTCATAGAGATAGCGCTGTAGATATTTCCATGTATTTACAGATAGCTGTGTGGATATTTCCATGTTCCTACAGATAACGGGGTAGATATTTGCATGTTCATACAGATAGCGGTGTAGATATTTCCATGTTCATACAGATAGCGGTGTAGATAATTCCACCTTCATAGTGTTAGTGGTGTAGATATTTCTATGTTCATACAGAGGGTGGTGTAGATATTTCCATGTTTATAGAGATGGCGGTGTAGATATTTCCATGTTTATACAAATGGCTTTGTAGATATTTCCATGTTTATAGAGATGGCGGTGTAGATATTTCCATGTTTATACACATGGCGGTGTAGGTATTTACATGTTTATAGAGATGGCGGCGTAGATATTTCCATGTTTACACAGGTAGCGGTGTAGATATTTCCATGTTTATACAGATAGTGGTGTAGACTTTTCCATATTTACACAGATAGCGTAGATATTTACATGTTTATAGAGATAGCGGTGTAGCTATTTCCATGTTTACACAGGTAGCGGTGAAGATATTTCCATGTTTACACACATAGCGGTGTGGATATTTCCATGATTATACAGATAGCGGTGTAGATATTTACATGTTCATACAGATGGCGGTGTAGATATTTCCATGTTCGTACGGATGGCAGTGTAGATATTTCCATGTTCATACAGGTTGCAGTGTAGATATTTCCATGTATTTACAGATAGCAGTGAAGTTATTTCCATGTTTATAGAGATAGCAGTGTAGATATTTCCGTTGATATACAGATAGCTTTGTAGATACTTGCATGTTCATACAGATATTGGTGTAGATATTTCCATGTTCATACAGATAGCGGTGTAGATATTTCCATGTTCATACAGATAGCGGTGTAGATATTTCCATGTTCATACAGATAACGGTGTATATATTTCCATGTTCATACAGATAGCGGTGTAGATATTTCCATGTTCATACTGTTAGCGGTGTAGATATTTCCATGTTCATACAGATGGCGGTGTAGATATTTACATGTTCATACAGATGGCGGTGTAGATATTTCCATGTTCGTACAGATGGCGGTGTAGATATTTCCATGTTCATAGAGATGGTGGCGTTGATATTTCCATGTTTATGCAGATAGTGGTATAGATATTTCCATGTTTATACAGATGGTGGTGTAGATATTTCCATGTTTATAGAGATGGCGGTCTAGATATTTCCATGTTTATAGAGATAGTGGTGTAGTTATTTCCAAGTTTATAGAGATGGCGTTGTAGATAATTCCATGTTTATACAGATAGCGGTGAAGATATTTCCATGTTTATACAGATAGCGGTGTAGATATTTCCATGTTTATACAGATGGCGGTGTAGATATTTCCATGTTTATAGACATAGTGGTGTAGATAATTCCAATTTTATACAGATAGCAGTGGAGATATTTCCAAGTTCATAAAGATAGCGGTGTAGATATTTCCACGTTTATAGAGATGGCAGTGTAGATATTTCCATGTTCATACAGATGGCGGTGTAGATATTTCCATGTTTATAGAGATGGCAGTGTAGATATTTTCATGTTTACACAGATGGCGTTGTAGATATTTCCATGTATACACAGATAGCGGTGTAGACATTTCCATGTTTACATAGATAGCGGTGTGGATATTTCCATGTTTATGCAGATAGCCGTGTAGATATTTCAATGTTTATACAGATAGCGGTGCGGATATTTCCATGTTTGTACAGATAGTTGGCCAGATATTTCCATGTTTATACAGATAGCGGTGTAGATATTTCCATCTTAATACAGATGGCGGTGAAGTTATGTCCATGTTCATACAGATGGCGGTGTAGATATTTCGAAGTTTATAGAGATAGCGCTGTAGTTATTTCCATATTTATAGAGAAATCTGTGTAGATATTTCCGTGTATATGCAGATAGCTGTGTAGATATTTCCATGTTCATGCAGATAGCAGTGTAGATATTTCCATGTTCATCCAGATGCCGGTGTAGTTATATCCATGTTCATACAGATGGCGGTGAAGATATTTCCATGTTCATACAGATGGCGTTGTAGATAACTCCGTGTTCATACTAATGGCGGTGTAGATATTTCCATGTTCATAGAGATGGCGGTGGAGATATTTCCATGCTCATACAAATGGCGGTGTAGATATTTCCATGTTCATAGAGATGGCGGTGTAGATATTTCCATGTTAACACAGATAGCAGTGTAGTTATTTCCATGGTTATGGAGATAGTAGTGTAGATATTTCCATTTATACACAGATAGCTGTGTAGATATTTGCATGTTCATTCAGATAGCTTTGTTGATATTTCCATGTTCATAAAGATAGCGGTGTAGATATTTCCATGTTCATACAGATAGCGGTGTAGATATTTATATGTTCTTACAGATAGCGGTGTAGATATTTCCATGTTCTTACAGATAGCGGTGTAGATATTTCCATGTTCATACAGTTAGCGGTGTAGATATTTCCATGTTCCTACAGATGGCGGTGTAGATATTTACATGTTCATACAGGTGGCGGTGTAGATATTTCCATGTTCATACGGATGGCAGTGTAGATATTTCCATGTTCATACAGGTGGCGGTGTAGATATTTCCATGTTTATACAGATAGCAGTTTAGTTATTTCCATGTTTATAGAGATAGCAGTGTAGATATTTCCAATGATATACAGATAGCTGTGTAGATATTAGCATGTTCATACAGATAGCGGTGTAGATATTTCCATGTTCATACAGATAGCGGTGTAGATATTTCCATGTTCATACAGACAGCGGTGTAGATATTTCCATGTTTATACAGATAACGGTGTAGATATTTCCATGTTCATACAGATAGCGGTGTAGATATTTCCATGTTCATACAGATGGCGGTGGAGATATTTCCATGTTCGTACAGATGGTGGTGCAGATATTTCCATGTTCATAGAGATGGGGGTGTAGAAATTTCCATGTTTATGCAGATAGCGGTATAGATATTTCCATGTTTATACTGATAGTGGTGTAGATATTTCCATGTTTATAGAGATGGCGGTTTGGATATTTCCATGTATATAGAGATATTGGTGTAGTTATTTCCAAGTTTATAGAGACAGCGTTGTAGATATTTCCATGTTTATACAGATAGCGGTGAAGATATTTCCATGTTTATACAGATAGCGGTGTAGATATTTAAATGTTTATACAGATAGCGGTGTAGATATTTCCATGTTTATAGAGATAGTGGTGTAGATAATTCCAATTTTTACAGATAGCAGTGTAGATATTTCCAAGTTCATACAGACAGCGGTGTAGATATTTCCACGTTTATACAGATGGCGGTGTAGATATTTCCATGTTCATACAGATGGCGCTGTAGATATTTCCATGTTTATAGAGATGGCGGTGTAGATATTTCCATGTTTATAGAGAGAGTGGTGTAGTTATTTCCAAGTTTATAGAGAGATCGGTGTAGATATTTCCATGTTTATAGTGATAGCGGTGTAGATATTTACATGTTTATAGAGATGGCGGTCTAGATATTTTCTTGTTTATACAGATAGCGGTTTAGATATTTCCATGTTTATGGAGATAGCGGTGTAGATATTTCCAATTTTATAAAGATAGCAGTGTAGATATTTCCATGTTCATTCAGATAGCGGTGTAGACATTTCCATGTTTACACAGATAGTGTTGTAGATATTTACATGTTTATAGAGATAGCGGTGTAGTTATTTCCATTGTTTATACACATAGTGGTATAGATATTTCCATGTTTACACAGATAGCAGTGTGGATATTTCGAAGTTTATACAGATAGAGGTGTAGATATTTCCATGTTTACGCAGATAGCGGTGTGGATATTTCCAAGTTTATACAGATAGTGGTGTAGATATTTCCATGTTTATACAGATTGCGGTGTAGGTATTTCCATGTTTATACAGATGGCGGTGTAGATATTTCCATGTTCATACAGATGGCGGTGCAGATATTTCCATGTTCATACAGATGGTGATGAAGATATTTCCATGTTTATAGAGGTAGCGTTATAGTTATTTCCATGTTCATAGAGATAGCGCTGTAGATATTTCCATGTATTTACAGATAGCTGTGTGGATATTTCCATGTTCCTACAGATAACGGGGTAGATATTTGCATGTTCATACAGATAGCGGTGTAGATATTTCCATGTTCATACAGATAGCGGTGTAGATAATTCCACCTTCATAGTGTTAGTGGTGTAGATATTTCTATGTTCATACAGAGGGTGGTGTAGATATTTCCATGTTTATAGAGATGGCGGTGTAGATATTTCCATGTTTATACAAATGGCTTTGTAGATATTTCCATGTTTATAGAGATGGCGGTGTAGATATTTCCATGTTTATACACATGGCGGTGTAGGTATTTACATGTTTATAGAGATGGCGGCGTAGATATTTCCATGTTTACACAGGTAGCGGTGTAGATATTTCCATGTTTATACAGATAGTGGTGTAGACTTTTCCATATTTACACAGATAGCATAGATATTTACATGTTTATAGAGATAGCGGTGTAGCTATTTCCATGTTTACACAGGTAGCTGTGAAGATATTTCCATGTTTACACACATAGCGGTGTGGATATTTCCATGATTATACAGAGAGCGGTGCAGATATTTCCATGTTTATGCAGATATCGGTGCAGATATTTCCATATTTATTAAGATAGCGCTGTAGATATTTCCATGTTTATACAGGTAGCGGTGTAGATAATTCCAAGCTTATACAGATAGCGGTGTAGATATTTCCATGTTTATACAGATAGCGGTGTAGATATTTCCATCTTAAAACAGATGGCGGTGAAGATATTTCCATGTTCCTGCAGATGGCGGTGTAGATATTTCCATGATCATACAGATAGCGGTGTAGATATTTACATGTTCATACAGATGGCGGTGTAGATATTTCCATGTTCGTACGGATGGCAGTGTAGATATTTCCATGTTCATACAGGTTGCAGTGTAGATATTTCCATGTATTTACAGATAGCAGTGAAGTTATTTCCATGTTTATAGAGATAGCAGTGTAGATATTTCCGTTGATATACAGATAGCTTTGTAGATACTTGCATGTTCATACAGATAGTGGTGTAGATATTTCCATGTTCATACAGATAGCGGTGTAGATATTTCCATGTTCATACAGATAGCGGTGTAGATATTTCCATGTTCATACAGATAACGGTGTATATATTTCCATGTTCATACAGATAGCAGTGTAGATATTTCCATGTTCATACTGTTAGCGGTGTAGTTATTTCCATGTTCATACAGATGGCGGTGTAGATATTTACATGTTCATACAGATGGCGGTGTAGAAATTTCCATGTTCGTACAGATGGCGGTGTAGATATTTCCATGTTCATAGAGATGGTGGCGTAGATATTTCCATGTTTATGCAGATAGTGGTATAGATATTTCCATGTTTATACAGATGGTGGTGTAGATATTTCCATGTTTATAGAGATGGCGGTCTAGATATTTCCATGTTTATAGAGATAGTGGTGTAGTTATTTCCAAGTTTATAGAGATGGCGTTGTAGATAATTCCATGTTTATACAGATAGCGGTGAAGATATTTCCATGTTTATACAGATAGCGGTGTAGATATTTCCATGTTTATACAGATGGCGGTGTAGATATTTCCATGTTTATAGACATAGTGGTGTAGATAATTCCAATTTTATACAGATAGCAGTGGAGATATTTCCAAGTTCATAAAGATAGCGGTGTAGATATTTCCACGTTTATAGAGATGGCAGTGTAGATATTTCCATGTTCATACAGATGGCGGTGTAGATATTTCCATGTTTATAGAGATGGCAGTGTAGATATTTTCATGTTTACACAGATGGCGGTGTAGATATTTCCATGTATACACAGATAGCGGTGTAGACATTTCCATGTTTACATAGATAGCGGTGTGGATATTTCCATGTTTATGCAGATAGCGGTGTAGATATTTCAATGTTTATACAGATAGCGGTGCGGATATTTCCATGTTTGTACAGATAGTTGGCCAGATATTTCCATGTTTATACAGATAGCGGTGTAGATATTTCCATCTTAATACAGATGGCGGTGAAGTTATGTCCATGTTCATACAGATGGCGGTGTAGATATTTCGAAGTTTATAGAGATAGCGCTGTAGTTATTTCCATATTTATAGAGAAATCTGTGTAGATATTTCCGTGTATATGCAGATAGCTGTGTAGATATTTCCATGTTCATGCAGATAGCAGTGTAGATATTTCCATGTTCATCCAGATGCCGGTGTAGTTATATCCATGTTCATACAGATGGCGGTGAAGATATTTCCATGTTCATACAGATGGCGTTGTAGATAACTCCGTGTTCATACTAATGGCGGTGTAGACATTTCCATGTTCATAGAGATGGCGGTGTAGATATTTCCATGTTAACACAGATAGCAGTGTAGTTATTTCCATGGTTATGGAGATAGTAGTGTAGATATTTCCATTGATATACAGATAGCTGTGTAGATATTTGCATGTTCATTCAGATAGCTTTGTTGATATTTCCATGTTCATAAAGATAGCGGTGTAGATATTTCCATGTTCATACAGATAGCGGTGTAGATATTTATATGTTCTTACAGATAGCGGTGTAGATATTTCCATGTTCTTACAGATAGCGGTGTAGATATTTCCATGTTCATACAGATGGCGGTGTAGATATTTCCATGTTTATAGAGATGGCAGTGTAGATATTTTCATGTTTACACAGATGGCGGTGTAGATATTTCCATGTATACACAGATAGCGGTGTAGACATTTCCATGTTTCCATAGATAGCGGTGTGGATATTTCCATGTTTATACAGATAGCCGTGTAGATATTTCAATGTTTATACAGATAGCGGTGCGGATATTTCCATGTTTGTACAGATAGTTGGCCAGATATTTCCATGTTTATACAGATAGCGGTGTAGATATTTCCATCTTAATACAGATGGCGGTGAAGTTATGTCCATGTTCATACAGATGGCGGTGTAGATATTTCGAAGTTTATAGAGATAGCGCTGTAGTTATTTCCATATTTATAGAGAAATCTGTGTAGATATTTCCGTGTATATGCAGATAGCTGTGTAGATATTTCCATGTTCATGCAGATAGCAGTGTAGATATTTCCATGTTCATCCAGATGCCGGTGTAGTTATATCCATGTTCATACAGATGGCGGTGAAGATATTTCCATGTTCATACAGATGGCGTTGTAGATAACTCCGTGTTCATACTAATGGCGGTGTAGATATTTCCATGTTCATAGAGATGGCGGTGGAGATATTTCCATGCTCATACAAATGGCGGTGTAGACATTTCCATGTTCATAGAGATGGCGGTGTAGATATTTCCATGTTAACACAGATAGCAGTGTAGTTATTTCCATGGTTATGGAGATAGTAGTGTAGATATTTCCATTGATATACAGATAGCTGTGTAGATATTTGCATGTTCATTCAGATAGCTTTGTTGATATTTCCATGTTCATAAAGATAGCGGTGTAGATATTTCCATGTTCATACAGATAGCGGTGTAGATATTTATATGTTCTTACAGATAGCGGTGTAGATATTTCCATGTTCTTACAGATAGCGGTGTAGATATTTCCATGTTCATACAGTTAGCGGTGTAGATATTTCCATGTTCCTACAGATGGCGGTGTAGATATTTACATGTTCATACAGGTGGCGGTGTAGATATTTCCATGTTCATACGGATGGCAGTGTAGATATTTCCATGTTCATACAGGTGGCGGTGTAGATATTTCCATGTTTATACAGATAGCAGTTTAGTTATTTCCATGTTTATAGAGATAGCAGTGTAGATATTTCCAATGATATACAGATAGCTGTGTAGATATTAGCATGTTCATACAGATAGCGGTGTAGATATTTCCATGTTCATACAGATAGCGGTGTAGATATTTCCATGTTCATACAGACAGCGGTGTAGATATTTCCATGTTTATACAGATAACGGTGTAGATATTTCCATGTTCATACAGATAGCGGTGTAGATATTTCCATGTTCATACAGATGGCGGTGGAGATATTTCCATGTTCGTACAGATGGCGGTGCAGATATTTCCATGTTCATAGAGATGGGGGTGTAGAAATTTCCATGTTTATGCAGATAGCGGTATAGATATTTCCATGTTTATACTGATAGTGGTGTAGATATTTCCATGTTTATAGAGATGGCGGTTTGGATATTTCCATGTATATAGAGATATTGGTGTAGTTATTTCCAAGTTTATAGAGATAGCGTTGTAGATATTTCCATGTTTATACAGATAGCGGTGAAGATATTTCCATGTTTATACAGATAGCGGTGTAGATATTTAAATGTTTATACAGATAGCGGTGTAGATATTTCCATGTTTATAGAGATAGTGGTGTAGATAATTCCAATTTTTACAGATAGCAGTGTACATATTTCCAAGTTCATACAGACAGCTGTGTAGATATTTCCACGTTTATACAGATGGCGGTGTAGATATTTCCATGTTCATACAGATGGCGCTGTAGATATTTCCATGTTTATGGAGATGGCGGTGTAGATATTTTCATGTTTACACGGATGGTGGTGTAGATATTTCCATGTTTACACAGAAAGCGGTGTAGACCTTTCCATGTTTATACAGATAGCGGTGTGGATATTTCCATGTTTATGCAGATAGCGGTGTAGATATTTCCATGTTTATCCAGATAGCGGTGCGGATATTTCCATGCTTATACTGATAGTTGGGCAGATATTTCCATGTTTATACAGATAGCAGTGTAGATATTTCCATCTTAATACAGATGGCTGTGTAGATATCTCCATGTTCGTACAGATGGCGGTGTAGATATTTCCATGTTTATAGGGATGGCGGTGTAGATATTTCCATTTTTGTACAGATAGCGGTGTGGATATTTTCATGTTGATACACTTAGCGGTGTAGATATTTCCAAGTTTATAGAGATAGCGGTGAAGATATTTCCATGTTTATAATGACAGCGTTGTAGATATTTCCAGGTTTATACAGATAGCGGTATAGATATTTCCATGTTTATATAGGTGGCGGTGTAGATATTTCCATGTTTATAGAGATCGCGGTCTAGATATTTCCATGTTTATAGAGATAGTGGTGTAGTTTTTTCCAAGTTTATAGAGAGAGCGGTGTAGATATTTCCGTGTTTATACAGATAGCGGTGTAGATATTTCCATGTTTATACAGATAACAGTGTAGACATTTACATGTTTATACAGATGGCGGTCTAGATATTTTCTTTTTTATACAGATAGCGGTGTAAATATTTCCATGTTGATAGAGAAAGCGGTGAAGATATTTCCATGTTTATAGAGATAGTGGTGTAGATATTTCCAATTTTATACTGACAGCAGTGTAGTAATTTCCATGTTCATGTAGATAGCGGTTTAGATACTTCCAAGTTTATAGAGACGGCGGTGTAGATATTTCCATATTCATTCAGATGGCGGTGTAGATATTTACATGTTTATAGAGAGGGAGGTGTAGATATTTCCATGTTTATTAAGGTGGCGGTGTAGATATTTCCATGATTATACAGACGGTGGTGTAGATATTACCATGTTCATCCAGATGGCGGTGTAGATATATCCATGTTCATACAGATGGCGGTGAAGACATTTCCATGTTCATACACATGGAAGTGTAGATATATCCAAGTTCATACAAATGGTGGTGTGGATATTTCCATGTTCATAGAGATGGCGGTGTAGATATTTCCATGTTTATCCAGATGGCGGTGTAGATTTTTAAATGTTTATTGAGTTGGCGGTGTAGATATTTCCATGTTCATACAGATGGTGATGTACATATTTCCATGTTTATAGAGATAGCGTTGTAGTTATTTCCATGTTTACAGAGATAGCGGTGTAGATATTTCCATCTACATACAGATAGCTCTGTAGATATTTCCATGTTCCTACAGACAGCGGTGTAGATATTTCCATGTTCATACAGATAGCGGTGTAGATATTTCCATGTTCATACAGATAGCGGTGAAGATATTTCCATGTTCATACAGATGGTGGTGTAGATATTCACATGTTCATACATGTGGCGGTGTAGATATTTCCATGTTCGTACGGATGGCAGTGTAGATATTTCCATGTTCATGCAGGTGGCAGTGTAGATATTTCCATGTTTTACAGATAGCAGTGTAGTTATTTCCATGTTTATAGAGATAGCAGTGTAGATATTTCCATTGATATACAGATAGCTGTGTAGATATTTGCATGTCCATACAGATAGCGGTGTAAATATTTCCGTGTTCATACAGATAGCGGTGTAGATATTTCCATGTTCATACAGATAGCGGTGTAGATATTTCCATGTTCATACAGATAACGGTGTAGATAGTTCCATGTTCATATAGATAGCGGTGTAAATATTTCCAAGTTTATATAGATAGCGGTGTAGATATTTCCATGTTTATAGACATAGCAGTGTAGATATTTCCAGTGATATTCAGATAGCGGTGTAGTTATTTCCATGTTCATACAGATAGCGGTTGATATTTCCATGTTTATACAGATAGCGTTGTAGATATTTCCATGTTCATACAGATAGCGGTGTAGATATTTCCATGTTTATACAGATGGCAGTGTAGTTATTTCCATGTTTATAGAGATGGCGGTGTAGATATTTCCATGTTTATAGAGAGAGTGGTGTAGTTATTTCCAAGTTTATAGAGAGATCGGTGTAGATATTTCCATGTTTATAGTGATAGCGGTGTAGATATTTACATGTTTATAGAGATGGCAGTCTAGATATTTTCTTGTTTATTCAGATAGCGGTTTAGATATTTCCATGTTTATGGAGATAGCGGTGTAGATATTTCCAATTTTATAAAGATAGCAGTGTAGATGTTTCTATGTTCATTCAGATAGCGGTGTAGACATTTCTATGTTTACACAGATAGTGTTGTAGATATTTACATGTTTATAGAGATAGCGGTGTAGTTATTTCCATTGTTTATACACATAGTGGTATAGATATTTCCATGTTTACACAGATAGCAGTGTGGATATTTCGAAGTTTATACAGATAGAGGTGTAGATATTTCCATGTTTACGCAGATAGCGGTGTGGATATTTCCAAGTTTATACAGATAGTGGTGTAGATATTTCCATGTTTATACAGATTGCGGTGTAGGTACTTCCATGTTTATACCGATGGCGGTGTAGATATTTCCATGTTCATACAGATGGCGGTGCAGATATTTCCATGTTCATACAGATGGTGATGTAGATATTTCCATGTTTATAGAGGTAGCGTTATAGTTATTTCCATGTTCATAGAGATAGCGCTGTAGATATTTCCATGTATATACAGATAGCTGTGTGGATATTTCCATGTTCCTACAGATAGCGGGGTAGATATTTGCATGTTCATACAGATAGCGGTGTAGATATTTCCATGTTCATACAGATAGCGGTGTAGATAATTCCACCTTCATAGTGTTAGCGGTGTAGATATTTCTATGTTCATACAGAGGGCGGTGTAGATATTTCCATGTTTATAGAGATGGCAGTGTAGATATTTCCATGTTTATACAAATGGCTTTGTAGATATTTCCATGTTTATAGAGATGGCGGTGTAGATATTTCCATGTTTATACAGATGGCGGTGTAGGTATTTACATGTTTATAGAGATGGCGGCGTAGATATTTCCATGTTTATACAGAAAGCGGTGTAGATGTTTCCATGTTTATACAGATAGTGGTGTAGACTTTTCCATATTTACACAGATAGCGTAGATATTTACATGTTTATAGGGATAGCGGTGTAGCTATTTCCATGTTTACACAGGTAGCGGTGAAGATATTTCCATGTTTACACACATAGCGGTGTGGATATTTCCATGATTATACAGAGAGCGGTGCAGATATTTCCATGTTTATGCAGATATCGGTGCAGATATTTCCATATTTATTAAGATAGCACTGTAGATATTTCCATGTTTATACAGGTAGCGGTGTAGATAATTCCAAGTTTATACAGATAGCGGTGTAGATATTTCCATGTTTATACAGATAGCGGTGTAGATATTTCCATCTTAAAACAGATGGCGGTGAAGATATTTCCATGTTCCTGCAGATGGCGGTGTAGATATTTCCATGATCATACAGATAGCGGTGTAGATATTTACATGTTCATACAGATGGCGGTGTAGATATTTCCATGTTCGTACGGATGGCAGTGTAGATATTTCCATGTTCATACAGGTTGCAGTGTAGATATTTCCATGTATTTACAGATAGCAGTGAAGTTATTTCCATGTTTATAGAGATAGCAGTGTAGATATTTCCGTTGATATACAGATAGCTTTGTAGATACTTGCATGTTCATACAGATAGTGGTGTAGATATTTCCATGTTCATACAGATAGCGGTGTAGATATTTCCATGTTCATACAGATAGCGGTGTAGATATTTCCATGTTCATACAGATAGCGGTGTAGATATTTCCATGTTCATACAGATAGCAGTGTAGATATTTCCATGTTCATACAGATAGAGGTGTAGATATTTCCATGTTCATACAGATAACGGTGTAGATATTTCCATGTTATACAGATAGCGGTGTAGATATTTCCATGTTCATACAGTTAGCGGTGTAGATATTTCCATGTTCATACAGATGGCGGTGTAGATATTTCCATGTTCTTACACATGGCATTGTAGATATTTCAATGTTCATACGGATGGCGATGTAGATATTTGCATTTCTTACTGATGGCGGTGTAGACGTTTCCATGTTTATGGAGATGGCCGTGTAGATATTTCCATGCTGATACACATAGCGGTGTAGAGATTTCCAAGTTTATAGAGATAGCGATGTGGATATTTCCAAGTTTATAGAGATAGCGGTGTAGATATTTCCATGTTTATAGAGATGGAGGTGTAGATATTTCCATGTTTATACAGATGGCGGTGTAGGTATTTCTCTGTTTATAGAGATGGCGGTCTAGATATTTCCATGTTTACAGAGATAGTGTTGTAGTTATTTCCAAGTTTATACAGATAGCCGTGTGGATATTTCCAAGTTTATAGAGATAGCGGTGTAGATATTTCCATGTTTATAGAGATGGCGGTGTAGATGTTTCCATGTTTATACAGATAGCGGTGCAGATATTTCCATCTTAATTCAGATGGCGGTGTAGATATTTCCATGTTCCCACAGATGGCGGTGTAGATTTTTCCATGTTCATACGGATGGCGGTGTACATATTTCGATGTTCATACAGATAGCGATGTAGATATTTCCATGTTCGTACAGATGGCGGTGTAGATATTTCTATGTTCATTCAGATGGCGGTGAAGATATTTCCGTGTTCATACAGATGGCGGTGAAGATATTTCCATGTTTATACAGATAGCGGTGTAGATATTTCCATGTTTATAGAGATGGCGGTCTAGATATTTCCATGTTTATAGAGATAGTGGTGTAGTTGTTTCCAAGTTTATAGAGACAGCGTTGTAGATATTTCCATGTTTATACAGATAGCGGTGAAGATATTTCCATGTTTATACAGATAGCGGTGTAGATATTTCCATGTTTATACAGATAGCGGTGTTGATATTTCCATGTTTATAGAGATAGTGGTGTAGATAATTCCAAATTTATACAGATAGTAGGGTAGATATTTCCAAGTTCCTACAGATAGCGGTGTAGATATTTCCACGTTTATAGAGATGGCGGTGTAGATATTTCCATGTTGATACAGATGGCGGTGTAGATATTTCCATGTATATAGAGATGGCGGTGTAGATATTTTCATGTTTACAAAGATGGCCGTGTAGACATTTCCATGTTTACACAGATAGCGGTGTGGATATTTCCATGTTTATGCATAAATCGGTGTAGATATTTCCATGTTTATACAGATAGCTGTGCGGATATTTAAATGTTTATACAGATAGCGGTGCAGATATTTCCATGTTTATACAGATAGCGGTGTAGATATTTCCAACTTAATACAGATAGCAGTGTAGATATTTCCAAGTTCATACAGATAGCGGTGTAGGTATTTCCACGTTCATAGAGATGGCGGTGTGGATATTTCCATGTTTATACAGATGGTGGTATAGATATTTCCATGTTTATAGAGATGGAAGTCTAGATATTTCCATGTTTATAGAGATAGTGGTGTAGATATTTCCAAGTTTATAGAGACAGCGTTGTAGATATTTCCATGTTTACACAGATAGAGCTGAAGATATTTCCATGTTTATACAGAGAGCGGTGTAGATATTTCCATGTTTATACAGATAGCGGTGTAGGTATTTCCATGTTTATAGAGATAGTGGTGTAGATAATTCCAATTTTATACAGATATCAGTGTAGATATTTCCATGTTCATACAGATAGTGGTGTAGATATTTCCACGTTTATAGAGATGGCGGTGTAGATATTTCCATGTTCATACAGATGGCGGTGTAGATATTTCCATGTTTATAGAGATGGCGGTGTAGATATTTTCATGTTTACCCAGTTTGCGGTGTAGATATTTCCATGTTTACTCAGATAGCAGTGTAGACATTTCCATGTTTACACAGATAGCGGTGTGGATATTTCCATGTTTATGCAGATAGCGGTGTAGATATTTCCATGTTTATACAGATAGCAGTGTAGACATTACCATCTTAATACAGATGGCGGTGTAGATATGTCCATGTTCGTACAGATGACGGTGTAGATATTTCCATGTTCATACAGATGGCGGTGTAGATATTTCTCTGTTTATAGAGATGGCGGTCTAGATATTTCCATGTTTACAGAGATAGTGTTGTAGTTATTTCCAAGTTTATACAGATAGCGGTGTAGATATTTCCATGTTTATACAGATAGCGGTGTAGATATTTCCATGTTTATACAGATAGCGGTGTAGATATTTACATGTTTATAGAGATGGCGGTCTAGATATTTTCTTGTTTATACAGATAGCGGTGTAGATATTTCCATGTTTATTGAGATAGCGGTGTAGTTATTTCCAATTTTATACAGATAATAGTGTAGATATTTCCATGTTCATACACGTAGTGGTGTAGATATATCCACGTTTATAGAGATGGCAGTGGAGATATTTCCATGTTCATACAGATGGCTTTGTAGATTTTCCATGTTTATAGAGATGGAGGTGCAGATATTTCCATGTTTATAAAGATGGCGGTGTAGATATTTCCACGTTTATACAGATAGCGGTGAAGCTATTTCCATGTTTACACCGATAGCTGTGTGGATATCTCCATGTGTATACAGATAGCGGTGTAGATATTTCCATGTTTATACAGATAGCGGTGCAGATATTTCCATCTTAATTCAGATGGCGGTGTAGATATTTCCATGTTCCCACAGATGGCGGTGTAGATTTTTCCATGTTCATACGGATGGCGGTGTACATATTTCGATGTTCATACAGATAGCGATGTAGATATTTCCATGTTCGTACAGATGGCGGTGTAGATATTTCCATGTTCATCCAGATGGCGGTGAAGATATTTCCGTGTTCATACAGATGGCGGTGAGGATACTTCCATGTTTATACAGATAGCGGTGTAGATATTTCCATGTTTATAGAGATGGCGGTCTAGATATTTCCATGTTTATAGAGATAGTGGTGTAGTTGTTTCCAAGTTTATAGAGACAGCGTTGTAGATATTTCCATGTTTATACAGATAGCGGTGAAGATATTTCCATGTTTATACAGATAGCGGTGTAGATATTTCCATGTTTATACAGATAGTGGTGTTGATATTTCCATGTTTATAGAGATAGTGGTGTAGATAATTCCAATTTTATACAGGTAGTAGGGTAGATATTTCCAAGTTCCTACAGATAGCGGTGTAGATATTTCCACGTTTATAGAGATGGCGGTGTAGATATTTCCATGTTGATGCAGATGGCGGTGTAGATATTTCCATGTTTATAGAGATGGCGGTGTAGATATTTCCATGTTGATACAGATGGCGGTGTAGATATTTCCATGTATATAGAGATGGCGGTGTAGATATTTTCATGTTTACAAAGATGGCCGTGTAGACATTTCCATGTTTACACAGATAGCGGTGTGGATATTTCCATGTTTATGCATAAATCGGTGTAGATATTTCCATGTTTATACAGATAGCTGTGCGGATATTTAAATGTTTATACAGATAGCGGTGCAGATATTTCCATGTTTATACAGATAGCGGTGTAGATATTTCCAACTTAATACAGATAGCAGTGTAGATATTTCCAAGTTCATACAGATAGCGGTGTAGGTATTTCCACGTTCATAGAGATGGCGGTGTGGATATTTCCATGTTTATACAGATGGTGGTATAGATATTTCCATGTTTATAGAGATGGAAGTCTAGATATTTCCATGTTTATAGAGATAGTGGTGTAGATATTTCCAAGTTTATAGAGACAGCGTTGTAGATATTTCCATGTTTACACAGATAGAGCTGAAGATATTTCCATGTTTATAAAGAGAGCGGTGTAGATATCTCCATGTTCGTACAGATGGCGGTGTAGATATTTCCATGTTTATAGGGATGGCGGTGTAGATATTTCCATTTTTGTACAGATAGCGGTGTGGATATTTTCATGTTGATATACTTAGCGGTGTAGATATTTCCAAGTTTATAGAGATAGCGGTGAAGATATTTCCATGTTTATAATGACAGCGTTGTAGATATTTCCAGGTTTATACAGATAGCGGTATAGATATTTCCATGTTTATATAGGTGGCGGTGTAGATATTTCCATGTTTATAGAGATCGCGGTCTAGATATTTCCATGTTTATAGAGATAGTGGTGTAGTTTTTTCCAAGTTTATAGAGAGAGCGGTGTAGATATTTCCGTGTTTATACAGATAGCGGTGTAGATATTTCCATGTTTATACAGATAACAGTGTAGACATTTACATGTTTATACAGATGGCGGTCTAGATATTTTCTTTTTTATACAGATAGCGGTGTAAATATTTCCATGTTGATAGAGAAAGCGGTGAAGATATTTCCATGTTTATAGAGATAGTGGTGTAGATATTTCCAATTTTATACTGACAGCAGTGTAGTAATTTCCATGTTCATGTAGATAGCGGTTTAGATACTTCCAAGTTTATAGAGACGGCGGTGTAGATATTTCCATATTCATTCAGATGGCGGTGTAGATGTTTACATGTTTATAGAGAGGGAGGTGTAGATATTTCCATGTTTATTAAGGTGGCGGTGTAGATATTTCCATGATTATACAGACGGTGGTGTAGATATTACCATGTTCATCCAGATGGCGGTGTAGATATATCCATGTTCATACAGATGGCGGTGAAGACATTTCCATGTTCATACACAAGGAAGTGTAGATATATCCAAGTTCATACAAATGGTGGTGTGGATATTTCCATGTTCATAGAGATGGCGGTGTAGATATTTCCATGTTTATCCAGATGGCGGTGTAGATTTTTAAATGTTTATTGAGTTGGCGGTGTAGATATTTCCATGTTCATACAGATGGTGATGTACATATTTCCATGTTTATAGAGATAGCGTTGTAGTTATTTCCATGTTTACAGAGATAGCGGTGTAGATATTTCCATCTACATACAGATAGCTCTGTAGATATTTCCATGTTCCTACAGACAGCGGTGTAGATATTTCCATGTTCATACAGATAGCGGTGTAGATATTTCCATGTTCATACAGATAGCGGTGAAGATATTTCCATGTTCATACAGATGGTGGTGTAGATATTCACATGTTCATACATGTGGCGGTGTAGATATTTCCATGTTCGTACGGATGGCAGTGTAGATATTTCCATGTTCATGCAGGTGGCAGTGTAGATATTTCCATGTTTTACAGATAGCAGTGTAGTTATTTCCATGTTTATAGAGATAGCAGTGTAGATATTTCCATTGATATACAGATAGCTGTGTAGATATTTGCATGTCCATACAGATAGCGGTGTAAATATTTCCGTGTTCATACAGATAGCGGTGTAGATATTTCCATGTTCATACAGATAGCGGTGTAGATATTTCCATGTTCATACAGATAACGGTGTAGATAGTTCCATGTTCATATAGATAGCGGTGTAAATATTTCCAAGTTTATATAGATAGCGGTGTAGATATTTCCATGTTTATAGACATAGCAGTGTAGATATTTCCAGTGATATTCAGATAGCGGTGTAGATATTTCCATGTTCATACAGATAGCGGTTGATATTTCCATGTTTATACAGATAGCGTTGTAGATATTTCCATGTTCATACAGATAGCGGTGTAGATATTTCCATGTTTATACAGATGGCAGTGTAGTTATTTCCATGTTTATAGAGATGGCGGTGTAGATATTTCCATGTTTATAGAGAGAGTGGTGTAGTTATTTCCAAGTTTATAGAGAGATCGGTGTAGATATTTCCATGTTTATAGTGATAGCGGTGTAGATATTTACATGTTTATAGAGATGGCGGTCTAGATATTTTCTTGTTTATTCAGATAGCGGTTTAGATATTTCCATGTTTATGGAGATAGCGGTGTAGATATTTCCAATTTTATAAAGATAGCAGTGTAGATGTTTCCATGTTCATTCAGATAGCGGTGTAGACATTTCCATGTTTACACAGATAGTGTTGTAGATATTTACATGTTTATAGAGATAGCGGTGTAGTTATTTCCATTGTTTATACACATAGTGGTATAGATATTTCCATGTTTACACAGATAGCAGTGTGGATATTTCGAAGTTTATACAGATAGAGGTGTAGATATTTCCATGTTTACGCAGATAGCGGTGTGGATATTTCCAAGTTTATACAGATAGTGGTGTAGATATTTCCATGTTTATACAGATTGCGGTGTAGGTACTTCCATGTTTATACAGATGGCGGTGTAGATATTTCCATGTTCATACAGATGGCGGTGCAGATATTTCCATGTTCATACAGATGGTGATGTAGATATTTCCATGTTTATAGAGGTAGCGTTATAGTTATTTCCATGTTCATAGAGATAGCGCTGTAGATATTTCCATGTATATACAGATAGCTGTGTGGATATTTCCATGTTCCTACAGATAGCGGGGTAGATATTTGCATGTTCATACAGATAGCGGTGTAGATATTTCCATGTTCATACAGATAGCGGTGTAGATAATTCCACCTTCATAGTGTTAGCGGTGTAGATATTTCTATGTTCATACAGAGGGCGGTGTAGATATTTCCATGTTTATAGAGATGGCAGTGTAGATATTTCCATGTTTATACAAATGGCTTTGTAGATATTTCCATGTTTATAGAGATGGCGGTGTAGATATTTCCATGTTTATACAGATGGCGGTGTAGGTATTTACATGTTTATAGAGATGGCGGCGTAGATATTTCCATGTTTATACAGAAAGCGGTGTAGATGTTTCCATGTTTATACAGATAGTGGTGTAGACTTTTCCATATTTACACAGATAGCGTAGATATTTACATGTTTATAGGGATAGCGGTGTAGCTATTTCCATGTTTACACAGGTAGCGGTGAAGATATTTCCATGTTTACACACATAGCGGTGTGGATATTTCCATGATTATACAGAGAGCGGTGCAGATATTTCCATATTTATGCAGATATCGGTGCAGATATTTCCATATTTATTAAGATAGCGCTGTAGATATTTCCATGTTTATACAGGTAGCGGTGTAGATAATTCCAAGTTTATACAGATAGCGGTGTAGATATTTCCATGTTTATACAGATAGCGGTGTAGATATTTCCATCTTAAAACAGATGGCGGTGAAGATATTTCCATGTTCCTGCAGATGGCGGTGTAGATATTTCCATGATCATACAGATAGCGGTGTAGATATTTACATGTTCATACAGATGGCGGTGTAGATATTTCCATGTTCGTACGGATGGCAGTGTAGATATTTCCATGTTCATACAGGTTGCAGTGTAGATATTTCCATGTATTTACAGATAGCAGTGAAGTTATTTCCATGTTTATAGAGATAGCAGTGTAGATATTTCCGTTGATATACAGATAGCTTTGTAGATACTTGCATGTTCATACAGATAGTGGTGTAGATATTTCCATGTTCATACAGATAGCGGTGTAGATATTTCCATGTTCATACAGATAACGGTGTAGATATTTCCATGTTTTACAGATAGCGGTGTAGATATTTCCATGTTCATACAGATAGCGGTGTAGATATTTCCATGTTCATACAGATAGCGGTGTAGATATTTCCATGTTCATACAGATAACGGTGTAGATATTTCCATGTTTTACAGATAGCGGTGTAGATATTTCCATGTTCATACAGTTAGCGGTGTAGATATTTCCATGTTCATACAGATGGCGGTGTAGATATTTCCATGTTCTTACACATGGCAGTGTAGATATTTCAATGTTCATACGGATGGCGATGTAGATATTTGCATTTCTTACTGATGGCGGTGTAGACGTTTCCATGTTTATGGAGATGGCCGTGTAGATATTTCCATGCTGATACACATAGCGGTGTAGAGATTTCCAAGTTTATAGAGATAGCGATGTGGATATTTCCAAGTTTATAGAGATAGCGGTGTAGATATTTCCATGTTTATAGAGATGGCGGTGTAGATATTTCCATGTTTATACAGATGGCGGTGTAGGTATTTCTCTGTTTATAGAGATGGCGGTCTAGATATTTCCATGTTTACAGAGATAGTGTTGTAGTTATTTCCAAGTTTATACAGATAGCGGTGTGGATATTTCCAAGTTTATAGAGATAGCGGTGTAGATATTTCCATGTTTATAGAGATGGCGGTGTAGATGTTTCCATGTTTATACAGATAGCGGTGCAGATATTTCCATCTTAATTCAGATGGCGGTGTAGATATTTCCATGTTCCCACAGATGGCGGTGTAGATTTCTCCATGTTCATACGGATGGCGGTGTACATATTTCGATGTTCATACAGATAGCGATGTAGATATTTCCATGTTCGTACAGATGGCGGTGTAGATATTTCTATGTTCATTCAGATGGCGGTGAAGATATTTCCGTGTTCATACAGATGGCGGTGAAGATATTTCCATGTTTATACAGATAGCGGTGTAGATATTTCCATGTTTATAGAGATGGCGGTCTAGATATTTCCATGTTTATAGATATAGTGGTGTAGTTGTTTCCAAGTTTATAGAGACAGCGTTGTAGATATTTCCAGGTTTATACAGATAGCGGTGAAGATATTTCCATGTTTATACAGATAGCGGTGTAGATATTTCCATGTTTATACAGATAGCGGTGTTGATATTTCCATGTTTATAGAGATAGTGGTGTAGATAATTCCAAATTTATACAGATAGTAGGGTAGATATTTCCAAGTTCCTACAGATAGCGGTGTAGATATTTCCACGTTTATAGAGATGGCGGTGTAGATATTTCCATGTTGATACAGATGGCGGTGTAGATATTTCCATGTATATAGAGATGGCGGTGTAGATATTTTCATGTTTACAAAGATGGCCGTGTAGACATTTCCATGTTTACACAGATAGCGGTGTGGATATTTCCATGTTTATGCATAAATCGGTGTAGATATTTCCATGTTTATACAGATAGCTGTGCGGATATTTAAATGTTTATACAGATAGCGGTGCAGATATTTCCATGTTTATACAGATAGCGGTGTAGATATTTCCAACTTAATACAGATAGCAGTGTAGATATTTCCAAGTTCATACAGATAGCGGTGTAGGTATTTCCACGTTCATAGAGATGGCGGTGTGGATATTTCCATGTTTTTACAGATGGTGGTATAGATATTTCCATGTTTATAGAGATGGAAGTCTAGATATTTCCATGTTTATAGAGATAGTGGTGTAGATATTTCCAAGTTTATAGAGACAGCGTTGTAGATATTTCCATGTTTACACAGATAGAGCTGAAGATATTTCCATGTTTATACAGAGAGCGGTGTAGATATTTCCATGTTTATACAGATAGCGGTGTAGGTATTTCCATGTTTATAGAGATAGTGGTGAAGATAATTCCAATTTTATACAGATATCAGTGTAGATATTTCCAAGTTCATACAGATAGTGGTGTAGATATTTCCACGTTTATAGAGATGGCGGTGTAGATATTTCCATGTTCATACAGATGGCGGTGTAGATATTTCCATGTTTATAGAGATGGCGGTGTAGATATTTTCATGTTTACCCAGTTTGCGGTGTAGATATTTCCATGTTTACTCAGATAGCAGTGTAGACATTTCCATGTTTACACAGATAGCGGTGTGGATATTTCCATGTTTATGCAGATAGCGGTGTAGATATTTCCATGTTTATACAGATAGCGGTGTAGACATTACCATCTTAATACAGATGGCGGTGTAGATATGTCCATGTTCGTACAGATGACGGTGTAGATATTTCCATGTTCATACAGATGGCGGTGTAGATATTTCTCTGTTTATAGAGATGGCGGTCTAGATATTTCCATGTTTACAGAGATAGTGTTGTAGTTATTTCCAAGTTTATACAGATAGCGGTGTAGATATTTCCATGTTTATACAGATAGCGGTGTAGATATTTCCATGTTTATACAGATAGCGGTGTAGATATTTACATGTTTATAGAGATGGCGGTCTAGATATTTTCTTGTTTATACAGATAGCGGTGTAGATATTTCCATGTTTATTGAGATAGCGGTGTAGTTATTTCCAATTTTATACAGATAATAGTGTAGATATTTCCATGTTCATACACGTAGTGGTGTAGATATATCCACGTTTATAGAGATGGCAGTGGAGATATTTCCATGTTCATACAGATGGCTTTGTAGATTTTCCATGTTTATAGAGATGGAGGTGCAGATATTTCCATGTTTATAAAGATGGCGGTGTAGATATTTCCACGTTTATACAGATAGCGGTGAAGCTATTTCCATGTTTACACCGATAGCTGTGTGGATATCTCCATGTGTATACAGATAGCGGTGTAGATATTTCCATGTTTATACAGATAGCGGTGCAGATATTTCCATCTTAATTCAGATGGCGGTGTAGATATTTCCATGTTCCCACAGATGGCGGTGTAGATTTTTCCATGTTCATACGGATGGCGGTGTACATATTTCGATGTTCATACAGATAGCGATGTAGATATTTCCATGTTCGTACAGATGGCGGTGTAGATATTTCCATGTTCATCCAGATGGCGGTGAAGATATTTCCGTGTTCATACAGATGGCGGTGAGGATACTTCCATGTTTATACAGATAGCGGTGTAGA
This sequence comes from Gorilla gorilla gorilla, assembly GCF_029281585.2. Taxonomy (NCBI): domain Eukaryota; kingdom Metazoa; phylum Chordata; class Mammalia; order Primates; family Hominidae; genus Gorilla; species Gorilla gorilla. The sequence goes on from NC_073242.2 coordinate 131,315,191, forward strand.
TATTTCCATGTTTATAGAGATGGCGGTCTAGATATTTCCATGTTTATAGAGATAGTGGTGTAGTTGTTTCCAAGTTTATAGAGACAGCGTTGTAGATATTTCCATGTTTATACAGATAGCGGTGAAGATATTTCCATGTTTATACAGATAGCGGTGTAGATATTTCCATGTTTATACAGATAGTGGTGTTGATATTTCCATGTTTATAGAGATAGTGGTGTAGATAATTCCAATTTTATACAGGTAGTAGGGTAGATATTTCCAAGTTCCTACAGATAGCGGTGTAGATATTTCCACGTTTATAGAGATGGCGGTGTAGATATTTCCATGTTGATGCAGATGGCGGTGTAGATATTTCCATGTTTATAGAGATGGCGGTGTAGATATTTCCATGTTGATACAGATGGCGGTGTAGATATTTCCATGTATATAGAGATGGCGGTGTAGATATTTTCATGTTTACAAAGATGGCCGTGTAGACATTTCCATGTTTACACAGATAGCGGTGTGGATATTTCCATGTTTATGCATAAATCGGTGTAGATATTTCCATGTTTATACAGATAGCTGTGCGGATATTTAAATGTTTATACAGATAGCGGTGCAGATATTTCCATGTTTATACAGATAGCGGTGTAGATATTTCCAACTTAATACAGATAGCAGTGTAGATATTTCCAAGTTCATACAGATAGCGGTGTAGGTATTTCCACGTTCATAGAGATGGCGGTGTGGATATTTCCATGTTTATACAGATGGTGGTATAGATATTTCCATGTTTATAGAGATGGAAGTCTAGATATTTCCATGTTTATAGAGATAGTGGTGTAGATATTTCCAAGTTTATAGAGACAGCGTTGTAGATATTTCCATGTTTACACAGATAGAGCTGAAGATATTTCCATGTTTATAAAGAGAGCGGTGTAGATATTTCCATGTTTATACAGATAGCGGTGTAGGTATTTCCATGTTTATAGAGATAGTGGTGTAGATAATTCCAATTTTATACAGATATCAGTGTAGATATTTCCAAGTTCATACAGATAGTGGTGTAGATATTTCCACGTTTATAGAGATGGCGGTGTAGATATTTCCATGTTCATACAGATGGCGGTGTAGATATTTCCATGTTTATAGAGATGGCGGTGTAGATATTTTCATGTTTACCCAGTTTGCGGTGTAGATATTTCCATGTTTACTCAGATAGCAGTGTAGACATTTCCATGTTTACACAGATAGCGGTGTGGATATTTCCATGTTTATGCAGATAGCGGTGTAGATATTTCCATGTTTATACAGATAGCGGTGTAGACATTACCATCTTAATACAGATGGCGGTGTAGATATGTCCATGTTCGTACAGATGACGGTGTAGATATTTCCATGTTCATACAGATGGCGGTGTAGATATTTCTCTGTTTATAGAGATGGCGGTCTAGATATTTCCATGTTTACAGAGATAGTGTTGTAGTTATTTCCAAGTTTATACAGATAGCGGTGTAGATATTTCCATGTTTATACAGATAGCGGTGTAGATATTTCCATGTTTATACAGATAGCGGTGTAGATATTTACATGTTTATAGAGATGGCGGTCTAGATATTTTCTTGTTTATACAGATAGCGGTGTAGATATTTCCATGTTTATTGAGATAGCGGTGTAGTTATTTCCAATTTTATACAGATAATAGTGTAGATATTTCCATGTTCATACACGTAGTGGTGTAGATATATCCACGTTTATAGAGATGGCAGTGGAGATATTTCCATGTTCATACAGATGGCTTTGTAGATTTTCCATGTTTATAGAGATGGAGGTGCAGATATTTCCATGTTTATAAAGATGGCGGTGTAGATATTTCCACGTTTATACAGATAGCGGTGAAGCTATTTCCATGTTTACACCGATAGCTGTGTGGATATCTCCATGTGTATACAGATAGCGGTGTAGATATTTCCATGTTTATACAGATAGCGGTGCAGATATTTCCATCTTAATTCAGATGGCGGTGTAGATATTTCCATGTTCCCACAGATGGCGGTGTAGATTTTTCCATGTTCATACGGATGGCGGTGTACATATTTCGATGTTCATACAGATAGCGATGTAGATATTTCCATGTTCGTACAGATGGCGGTGTAGATATTTCCATGTTCATCCAGATGGCGGTGAAGATATTTCCGTGTTCATACAGATGGCGGTGAGGATACTTCCATGTTTATACAGATAGCGGTGTAGATATTTCCATGTTTATAGAGATGGCGGTCTAGATATTTCCATGTTTATAGAGATAGTGGTGTAGTTGTTTCCAAGTTTATAGAGACAGCGTTGTAGATATTTCCATGTTTATACAGATAGCGGTGAAGATATTTCCATGTTTATACAGATAGCGGTGTAGATATTTCCATGTTTATACAGATAGTGGTGTTGATATTTCCATGTTTATAGAGATAGTGGTGTAGATAATTCCAATTTTATACAGGTAGTAGGGTAGATATTTCCAAGTTCCTACAGATAGCGGTGTAGATATTTCCACGTTTATAGAGATGGCGGTGTAGATATTTCCATGTTGATGCAGATGGCGGTGTAGATATTTCCATGTTTATAGAGATGGCGGTGTAGATATTTCCATGTTGATACAGATGGCGGTGTAGATATTTCCATGTATATAGAGATGGCGGTGTAGATATTTTCATGTTTACAAAGATGGCCGTGTAGACATTTCCATGTTTACACAGATAGCGGTGTGGATATTTCCATGTTTATGCATAAATCGGTGTAGATATTTCCATGTTTATACAGATAGCTGTGCGGATATTTAAATGTTTATACAGATAGCGGTGCAGATATTTCCATGTTTATACAGATAGCGGTGTAGATATTTCCAACTTAATACAGATAGCAGTGTAGATATTTCCAAGTTCATACAGATAGCGGTGTAGGTATTTCCACGTTCATAGAGATGGCGGTGTGGATATTTCCATGTTTATACAGATGGTGGTATAGATATTTCCATGTTTATAGAGATGGAAGTCTAGATATTTCCATGTTTATAGAGATAGTGGTGTAGATATTTCCAAGTTTATAGAGACAGCGTTGTAGATATTTCCATGTTTACACAGATAGAGCTGAAGATATTTCCATGTTTATAAAGAGAGCGGTGTAGATATTTCCATGTTTATACAGATAGCGGTGTAGGTATTTCCATGTTTATAGAGATAGTGGTGTAGATAATTCCAATTTTATACAGATATCAGTGTAGATATTTCCAAGTTCATACAGATAGTGGTGTAGATATTTCCACGTTTATAGAGATGGCGGTGTAGATATTTCCATGTTCATACAGATGGCGGTGTAGATATTTCCATGTTTATAGAGATGGCGGTGTAGATATTTTCATGTTTACCCAGTTTGCGGTGTAGATATTTCCATGTTTACTCAGATAGCAGTGTAGACATTTCCATGTTTACACAGATAGCGGTGTGGATATTTCCATGTTTATGCAGATAGCGGTGTAGATATTTCCATGTTTATACAGATAGCGGTGTAGACATTACCATCTTAATACAGATGGCGGTGTAGATATGTCCATGTTCGTACAGATGACGGTGTAGATATTTCCATGTTCATACAGATGGCGGTGTAGATATTTCTCTGTTTATAGAGATGGCGGTCTAGATATTTCCATGTTTACAGAGATAGTGTTGTAGTTATTTCCAAGTTTATACAGATAGCGGTGTAGATATTTCCATGTTTATACAGATAGCGGTGTAGATATTTCCATGTTTATACAGATAGCGGTGTAGATATTTACATGTTTATAGAGATGGCGGTCTAGATATTTTCTTGTTTATACAGATAGCGGTGTAGATATTTCCATGTTTATTGAGATAGCGGTGTAGTTATTTCCAATTTTATACAGATAATAGTGTAGATATTTCCATGTTCATACACGTAGTGGTGTAGATATATCCACGTTTATAGAGATGGCAGTGGAGATATTTCCATGTTCATACAGATGGCTTTGTAGATTTTCCATGTTTATAGAGATGGAGGTGCAGATATTTCCATGTTTATAAAGATGGCGGTGTAGATATTTCCACGTTTATACAGATAGCGGTGAAGCTATTTCCATGTTTACACCGATAGCTGTGTGGATATCTCCATGTGTATACAGATAGCGGTGTAGATATTTCCATGTTTATACAGATAGCGGTGCAGATATTTCCATCTTAATTCAGATGGCGGTGTAGATATTTCCATGTTCCCACAGATGGCGGTGTAGATTTTTCCATGTTCATACGGATGGCGGTGTACATATTTCGATGTTCATACAGATAGCGATGTAGATATTTCCATGTTCGTACAGATGGCGGTGTAGATATTTCCATGTTCATCCAGATGGCGGTGAAGATATTTCCGTGTTCATACAGATGGCGGTGAGGATACTTCCATGTTTATACAGATAGCGGTGTAGATATTTCCATGTTTATAGAGATGGCGGTCTAGATATTTCCATGTTTATAGAGATAGTGGTGTAGTTGTTTCCAAGTTTATAGAGACAGCGTTGTAGATATTTCCATGTTTATACAGATAGCGGTGAAGATATTTCCATGTTTATACAGATAGCGGTGTAGATATTTCCATGTTTATACAGATAGTGGTGTTGATATTTCCATGTTTATAGAGATAGTGGTGTAGATAATTCCAATTTTATACAGGTAGTAGGGTAGATATTTCCAAGTTCCTACAGATAGCGGTGTAGATATTTCCACGTTTATAGAGATGGCGGTGTAGATATTTCCATGTTGATGCAGATGGCGGTGTAGATATTTCCATGTTTATAGAGATGGCGGTGTAGATATTTCCATGTTGATACAGATGGCGGTGTAGATATTTCCATGTATATAGAGATGGCGGTGTAGATATTTTCATGTTTACAAAGATGGCCGTGTAGACATTTCCATGTTTACACAGATAGCGGTGTGGATATTTCCATGTTTATGCATAAATCGGTGTAGATATTTCCATGTTTATACAGATAGCTGTGCGGATATTTAAATGTTTATACAGATAGCGGTGCAGATATTTCCATGTTTATACAGATAGCGGTGTAGATATTTCCAACTTAATACAGATAGCAGTGTAGATATTTCCAAGTTCATACAGATAGCGGTGTAGGTATTTCCACGTTCATAGAGATGGCGGTGTGGATATTTCCATGTTTATACAGATGGTGGTATAGATATTTCCATGTTTATAGAGATGGAAGTCTAGATATTTCCATGTTTATAGAGATAGTGGTGTAGATATTTCCAAGTTTATAGAGACAGCGTTGTAGATATTTCCATGTTTACACAGATAGAGCTGAAGATATTTCCATGTTTATACAGAGAGCGGTGTAGATATTTCCATGTTTATACAGATAGCGGTGTAGGTATTTCCATGTTTATAGAGATAGTGGTGTAGATAATTCCAATTTTATACAGATATCAGTGTAGATATTTCCAAGTTCATACAGATAGTGGTGTAGATATTTCCACGTTTATAGAGATGGCGGTGTAGATATTTCCATGTTCATACAGATGGCGGTGTAGATATTTCCATGTTTATAGAGATGGCGGTGTAGATATTTTCATGTTTACCCAGTTTGCGGTGTAGATATTTCCATGTTTACTCAGATAGCAGTGTAGACATTTCCATGTTTACACAGATAGCGGTGTGGATATTTCCATGTTTATGCAGATAGCGGTGTAGATATTTCCATGTTTATACAGATAGCGGTGTAGACATTACCATCTTAATACAGATGGCGGTGTAGATATGTCCATGTTCGTACAGATGACGGTGTAGATATTTCCATGTTCATACAGATGGCGGTGTAGATATTTCTCTGTTTATAGAGATGGCGGTCTAGATATTTCCATGTTTACAGAGATAGTGTTGTAGTTATTTCCAAGTTTATACAGATAGCGGTGTAGATATTTCCATGTTTATACAGATAGCGGTGTAGATATTTCCATGTTTATACAGATAGCGGTGTAGATATTTACATGTTTATAGAGATGGCGGTCTAGATATTTTCTTGTTTATACAGATAGCGGTGTAGATATTTCCATGTTTATTGAGATAGCGGTGTAGTTATTTCCAATTTTATACAGATAATAGTGTAGATATTTCCATGTTCATACACGTAGTGGTGTAGATATATCCACGTTTATAGAGATGGCAGTGGAGATATTTCCATGTTCATACAGATGGCTTTGTAGATTTTCCATGTTTATAGAGATGGAGGTGCAGATATTTCCATGTTTATAAAGATGGCGGTGTAGATATTTCCACGTTTATACAGATAGCGGTGAAGCTATTTCCATGTTTACACCGATAGCTGTGTGGATATCTCCATGTGTATACAGATAGCGGTGTAGATATTTCCATGTTTATACAGATAGCGGTGCAGATATTTCCATCTTAATTCAGATGGCGGTGTAGATATTTCCATGTTCCCACAGATGGCGGTGTAGATTTTTCCATGTTCATACGGATGGCGGTGTACATATTTCGATGTTCATACAGATAGCGATGTAGATATTTCCATGTTCGTACAGATGGTGGTGTAGATATTTCCATGTTCATCCAGATGGCGGTGAAGATATTTCCGTGTTCATACAGATGGCGGTGAGGATACTTCCATGTTTATACAGATAGCGGTGTAGATATTTCCATGTTTATAGAGATGGCGGTCTAGATATTTCCATGTTTATAGAGATAGTGGTGTAGTTGTTTCCAAGTTTATAGAGACAGCGTTGTAGATATTTCCATGTTTATACAGATAGCGGTGAAGATATTTCCATGTTTATACAGATAGCGGTGTAGATATTTCCATGTTTATACAGATAGTGGTGTTGATATTTCCATGTTTATAGAGATAGTGGTGTAGATAATTCCAATTTTATACAGGTAGTAGGGTAGATATTTCCAAGTTCCTACAGATAGCGGTGTAGATATTTCCACGTTTATAGAGATGGCGGTGTAGATATTTCCATGTTGATGCAGATGGCGGTGTAGATATTTCCATGTTTATAGAGATGGCGGTGTAGATATTTCCATGTTGATACAGATGGCGGTGTAGATATTTCCATGTATATAGAGATGGCGGTGTAGATATTTTCATGTTTACAAAGATGGCCGTGTAGACATTTCCATGTTTACACAGATAGCGGTGTGGATATTTCCATGTTTATGCATAAATCGGTGTAGATATTTCCATGTTTATACAGATAGCTGTGCGGATATTTAAATGTTTATACAGATAGCGGTGCAGATATTTCCATGTTTATACAGATAGCGGTGTAGATATTTCCAACTTAATACAGATAGCAGTGTAGATATTTCCAAGTTCATACAGATAGCGGTGTAGGTATTTCCACGTTCATAGAGATGGCGGTGTGGATATTTCCATGTTTATACAGATGGTGGTATAGATATTTCCATGTTTATAGAGATGGAAGTCTAGATATTTCCATGTTTATAGAGATAGTGGTGTAGATATTTCCAAGTTTATAGAGACAGCGTTGTAGATATTTCCATGTTTACACAGATAGAGCTGAAGATATTTCCATGTTTATACAGAGAGCGGTGTAGATATTTCCATGTTTATACAGATAGCGGTGTAGGTATTTCCATGTTTATAGAGATAGTGGTGTAGATAATTCCAATTTTATACAGATATCAGTGTAGATATTTCCAAGTTCATACAGATAGTGGTGTAGATATTTCCACGTTTATAGAGATGGCGGTGTAGATATTTCCATGTTCATACAGATGGCGGTGTAGATATTTCCATGTTTATAGAGATGGCGGTGTAGATATTTTCATGTTTACCCAGTTTGCGGTGTAGATATTTCCATGTTTACTCAGATAGCAGTGTAGACATTTCCATGTTTACACAGATAGCGGTGTGGATATTTCCATGTTTATGCAGATAGCGGTGTGGATATTTCCATGTTTATACAGATAGCGGTGTAGACATTACCATCTTAATACAGATGGCGGTGTAGATATGTCCATGTTCGTACAGATGACGGTGTAGATATTTCCATGTTCATACAGATGGCGGTGTAGATATTTCTCTGTTTATAGAGATGGCGGTCTAGATATTTCCATGTTTACAGAGATAGTGTTGTAGTTATTTCCAAGTTTATACAGATAGCGGTGTAGATATTTCCATGTTTATACAGATAGCGGTGTAGATATTTCCATGTTTATACAGATAGCGGTGTAGATATTTACATGTTTATAGAGATGGCGGTCTAGATATTTTCTTGTTTATACAGATAGCGGTGTAGATATTTCCATGTTTATTGAGATAGCGGTGTAGTTATTTCCAATTTTATACAGATAATAGTGTAGATATTTCCATGTTCATACCCGTAGTGGTGTAGATATATCCACGTTTATAGAGATGGCAGTGGAGATATTTCCATGTTCATACAGATGGCTTTGTAGATTTTCCATGTTTATAGAGATGGAGGTGCAGATATTTCCATGTTTATAAAGATGGCGGTGTAGATATTTCCACGTTTATACAGATAGCGGTGAAGCTATTTCCATGTTTACACCGATAGCTGTGTGGATATCTCCATGTGTATACAGATAGCGGTGTAGATATTTCCATGTTTATACAGATAGCGGTGCAGATATTTCCATCTTAATTCAGATGGCGGTGTAGATATTTCCATGTTCCCACAGATGGCGGTGTAGATTTTTCCATGTTCATACGGATGGCGGTGTACATATTTCGATGTTCATACAGATAGCGATGTAGATATTTCCATGTTCGTACAGATGGCGGTGTAGATATTTCCATGTTCATCCAGATGGCGGTGAAGATATTTCCGTGTTCATACAGATGGCGGTGAGGATACTTCCATGTTTATACAGATAGCGGTGTAGATATTTCCATGTTTATAGAGATGGCGGTCTAGATATTTCCATGTTTATAGAGATAGTGGTGTAGTTGTTTCCAAGTTTATAGAGACAGCGTTGTAGATATTTCCATGTTTATACAGATAGCGGTGAAGATATTTCCATGTTTATACAGGTAGCGGTGTAGATATTTCCATGTTTATACAGATAGTGGTGTTGATATTTCCATGTTTATAGAGATAGTGGTGTAGATAATTCCAATTTTATACAGGTAGTAGGGTAGATATTTCCAAGTTCCTACAGATAGCGGTGTAGATATTTCCACGTTTATAGAGATGGCGGTGTAGATATTTCCATGTTGATGCAGATGGCGGTGTAGATATTTCCATGTTTATAGAGATGGCGGTGTAGATATTTTCATGTTTAAACAGATGGCCGTATAGACATTTCCATGTTTACACAGATAGCGGTGTGGATATTTCCATTTTTATACAGATAGCGGTGCAGATATTTCCATGTTTATACTGATAGCGGTGTAGATATTTCCAACTTAATGCAAATAGCAGTGTAGATATTTCCAAGTTCATACAGATAGCGGTGTAGGTATTTCCACGTTCATAGAGATGGCGGTGTAGATATTTCCATGTTTATACAGATGGTGGTGTAGATATTTCCATGTTTATAGAGATGGAAGTCTAGATATTTCCATGTTTATAGAGATAGTGGTGTAGTTATTTCCAAGTTTATAGAGACAGTCTTGTAGATATTTCCATGTTTACACAGATAGAGCTGAAGATATTTCCATGTTTATACAGATAGCGGTGTAGATATTTCCATGTTTATACAGATAGCGGTGTAGGTATTTCCATGTTTATAGAGATAGTGGTGTAGATAATTCCAATTTTATACAGATATCAGTGTAGATATTTCCAACTTCATACAGATAGTGGTGTAGATATTTCCACGTTTATAGAGATGGCGGTGTAGATATTTCCATGTTCATACAGATGGCGGTGTAGATATTTCCATGTTTATAGAGATGGCGGTGTAGATATTTTCATGTTTACCCAGTTTGCGTTGTAGATATTTCCATGTTTACTCAGATAGCAGTGTAGACATTTCCGTGTTTACACAGATAGCGGTGTGGATATTTGCATGTTCATACAGATAGCGGTGTAGATATTTCCATGTTTATACAGACAGCGGTGTAGACATTACCATCTTAATACAGATGGCGGTGTAGATATGTTCATGTTCGTACAGATGACGGTGTAGATATTTCCATGTTCATACAGGTGGCGGTGTAGATATTTCTCTATTTATAGAGATGGCGGTCTAGATATTTCCATGTTTACAGAGATAGTGTTGTAGTTATTTCCAAGTTTATACAGATAGCGGTGTAGATATTTCCATGTTTATACAGATAGCGGTGTAGATATTTCCATGTTTATACAGATAGCGGTGTAGATATTTACATGTTTATAGAGATGGCGGTCTAGATATTTTCTTGTTTATACAGATAGCGGTGTAGATATTTCCATGTTTATTGAGATAGCGGTGTAGTTATTTCCAATTTTATACAGATAGTAGTGTAGATATTTCCATGTACATACACGTAGTGGTGTAGATATATCCACGTTTATAGAGATGGCAGTGGAGATATTTCCATGTTCATACAGATGGCTTTGTGGATTTTCCATGTTTATTGAGATGGAGGTGCAGATATTTCCATGTTTATACAGATGGCGGTGTAGATATTTCCACGTTTATACAGATAGCGGTGAAGCTATTTCCATGTTTACACCGATAGCTGTGTGGATATCTCCATGTGTATACAGATAGCGGTGTAGATATTTCCATGTTTATACAGATAGCGGTGCAGATATTTCCATCTTAATTCAGATGGCGGTGTAGATATTTCCATGTTCCCACAGATGGCGGTGTAGATTTTTCCATGTTCATACGGATGGCGGTGTACATATTTCGATGTTCATACAGATAGCGATGTAGACATTTCCATGTTCGTACAGATGGCGGTGTAGATATTTCCATGTTCATCCAGATGGCGGTGAAGATATTTCCGTGTTCATACAGATGGCGGTGAAGATACTTCCATGTTTATACAGATAGCGGCGTAGATATTTCCATGTTTATAGAGATGGCGGTCTAGATATTTCCATGTTTATAGAGATAGTGGTGTAGTTGTTTCCAAGTTTATAGAGACAGCGTTGTAGATATTTCCATGTTTATACAGATAGCGGTGAAGATATTTCCATGTTTATATAGATAGCGGTGTAGATATTTCCATGTTTATACAGATAGCGGTGTTGATATTTCCATGTTTATAGAGATAGTGGTGTAGATAATTCCAATTTTATACAGATAGTAGGGTAGATATTTCCAAGTTCCTACAGATAGCGGTGTAGATATTTCCACGTTTATAGAGATGGCGGTGTAGATATTTCCATGTTGATACAGATGGCGGTGTAGATATTTCCATGTTTATTGAGATGGCGTTGTAGATATTTTCATGTTTAAACAGATGGCCGTATAGACATTTCCATGTTTACACAGATAGAGGTGTGGATATTTCCATGTTTATGCATAAATCCGGGTAGATATTTCCATGTTTATACAGATAGCGGTGTGGATATTTCCATGTTTATACAGATAGCGGTGCAGATATTTCCATGTTTATACTGATAGCGGTGTAGATATTTCCAACTTAATACAGATAGCAGTGCAGATATTTCCAAGTTCATACAGATAGCGGTGTAGGTATTTCCACGTTCATAGAGATGGCGGTGTAGATATTTCCATGTTTATGCAGATGGTGGTGTAGATATTTCCATGTTTATAGAGATGGAAGTCTAGATATTTCCATGTTTATAGAGATAGTGGTGTAGTTATTTCCAAGTTTATAGAGACAGTCTTGAAGATATTTCCATGTTTACACAGATAGAGCTGAAGATATTTCCATGTTTATACAGATAGCGGTGTAGATATTTCCATGTTTATACAGATAGCGGTGTAGGTATTTCCAGGTTTATAGAGATAGTGCTGTAGATAATTCCGATTTTATACAGATAGCAGTGTAGATATTTCCAAGTTCATACAGATAGCGGTGTAGATATTTCCACGTTTATAGAGATGGCGGTGTAGATATTTTCATGTTTTCCTAGTTTGTGGTGTAGATATTTCCATGTTTACACAGAAAGCAGTGTAGTTATTTCCATGTTTATAGAGATAGCAGTGTAGATATTTCCATTGATATACAGATAGCTGTGTAGATATTTGCATGTTCATACAGATAGCGGTGTAGATATTTCCATGTTCATACCGATAGCGATATAGTTATTTCCATGTTCATACAGATAGCGGTGTAGTTAATTCCATGTTCATAGAGTTAGCGGTGTAGATATTTCCATGTTCATATAGATAGCGGTGTAGATATTTCCATGTTCATACAGTTAGCGGTGAAGATATTTCCATGTTCATACAGATGGCGGTGTAGATATTTACATGTTCATACAGATGGCGGTGTAGATATTTCCATGTTCGTACGGATGGCAGTGTAGATATTTCCATGTTCATACTGGTGGCGGTGTAGATATTTCCATGTTTATACAGATAGCAGTGTAGTTATTTCTATGTTTATAGATATAGCAGTGAAGATATTTCCATTGATATACAGATAGCTGTGAAGATATTTGCATGTTCATATAGATAGCGGTGTAGATATTTCCATGTTCATACAGATAGCGGTGTAGATATTTCCATGTTTATAGAGATGGCAGTGTAGATATTTTCATGTTTACACAGATGGCGGTGTAGATATTTCCATGTTTATACAGATAGCGGTGCAGATATTTCCATGTTTATAGAGATAGTGGTGCAGATATTTCCATGTTTATACAGATAGCGGTGTAGATATTTCCATGTTTATACAGATAGCGGTGTAGATATTTACATGTTTATAGAGATGGCGGTCTAGATATTTTCTTGTTTATACAGATAGCGGTGTAGATATTTCCATGTTTATTGAGATAGCGGTGTAGTTATTTCCAATTTTATACAGATAGTAGTGTAGATATTTCCATGTTCATACACGTAGTGGTGTAGATATATCCACGTTTATAGAGATGGCAGTGGAGATATTTCCATGTTCATACAGATGGCTTTGTAGATTTTCCATGTTTATAGAGATGGAGGTGCAGATATTTCCATGTTTATACAGATGGCGGTGTAGATATTTCCACGTTTATACAGATAGCGGTGAAGCTATTTCCATGTTTACACCGATAGCTGTGTGGATATCTCCATGTGTATACAGATAGCGGTGTAGATATTTCCATGTTTATACAGATAGCGGTGCAGATATTTCCATCTTAATTCAGATGGCGGTGTAGATATTTCCATGTTCCCACAGATGGCGGTGTAGATTTTTCCATGTTCATACGGATGGCGGTGTACATATTTTGATGTTCATACAGATAGCGATGTAGATATTTCCATGTTCGTACAGATGGCGGTGTAGATATTTCCATGTTCATCCAGATGGCGGTGAAGATATTTCCGTGTTCATACAGATGGCGGTGAAGATACTTCCATGTTTATACAGATAGTGGTGTAGATATTTCCATGTTTATAGAGATGGCGGTCTAGATATTTCCATGTTTATAGAGATAGTGGTGTAGTTGTTTCCAAGTTTATAGAGACAGCGTTGTAGATATTTCCATGTTTATACAGATAGCGGTGAAGATATTTCCATGTTTATATAGATAGCGGTGTAGATATTTCCATGTTTATACAGATAGCGGTGTTGATATTTCCATGTTTATAGAGATAGTGGTGTAGATATTTCCAATTTTATACAGATAGTAGGGTAGATATTTCCAAGTTCCTACAGATAGCGGTGTAGATATTTCCACGTTTATAGAGATGGCGGTGTAGATATTTCCATGTTGATACAGATGGCGGTGTAGATATTTCCATGTTTATAGAGATGGCGTTGTAGATATTTTCATGTTTAAACAGATGGCCGTATAGACATTTCCATGTTTACACAGATAGAGGTGTGGATATTTCCATGTTTATGCGTAAATCCGTGTAGATATTTCCATGTTTATACAGATAGCGGTGTGGATATTTCCATGTTTATACAGATAGCGGTGCAGATATTTCCATGTTTATACTGATAGCGGTGTAGATATTTCCAACTTAATACAGATAGCAGTGCAGATATTTCCAAGTTCATACAGATAGCGGTGTAGGTATTTCCACGTTCATAGAGATGGCGGTGTAGATATTTCCATGTTTATGCAGATGGTGGTGTAGATATTTCCATGTTTATAGAGATGGAAGTATAGATATTTCCATGTTTATAGAGATAGTGGTGTAGTTATTTCCAAGTTTATAGAGACAGTCTTGAAGATATTTCCATGTTTACACAGATAGAGCTGAAGATATTTCCATGTTTATACAGATAGCGGTGTAGATATTTCCATGTTTATACAGATAGCGGTGTAGGTATTTCCAGGTTTATAGAGATAGTGCTGTAGATAATTCCGATTTTATACAGATAGCAGTGTAGATATTTCCAAGTTCATACAGATAGTGGTGTAGATATTTCCACGTTTATAGAGATGGCGGTGTAGATATTTTCATGTTTTCCTAGTTTGCGGTGTAGATATTTCCATGTTTACACAGAGAGCAGTGTAGTTATTTCCATGTTTATAGAGATAGCAGTGTAGATATTTCCATTGATATACAGATAGCTGTGTAGATATTTGCATGTTCATACAGATAGCGGTGTAGATATTTCCATGTTCATACCGATAGCGATATAGTTATTTCCATGTTCATACAGATAGCGGTGTAGTTAATTCCATGTTCATAGAGTTAGCGGTGTAGATATTTCCATGTTCATATAGATAGCGGTGTAGATATTTCCATGTTCATACAGTTAGCGGTGAAGATATTTCCATGTTCATACAGATGGCGGTGTAGATATTTACATGTTCATACAGATGGCGGTGTAGATATTTCCATGTTCGTACGGATGGCAGTGTAGATATTTCCATGTTCATACTGGTGGCGGTGTAGATATTTCCATGTTTATACAGATAGCAGTGTAGTTATTTCCATGTTTATAGATATAGCAGTGAAGATATTTCCATTGATATACAGATAGCTGTGAAGATATTTGCATGTTCATATAGATAGCGGTGTAGATATTTCCATGTTCATACAGATAGCGGTGTAGATATTTCCATGTTTATAGAGATGGCAGTGTAGATATTTTCATGTTTACACAGATGGCGGTGTAGATATTTCCATGTTTATACAGATAGCGGTGCGGATATTTCCATGTTTATAGAGATAGTGGTGCAGATATTTCCATGTTTATACAGATAGCGGTGTAGATATTTCCATCTTAATACAGATGGCAGTGTAGATATCTCCATGTTCTTACAGATGGCAGTGTAGATATTTCCATGTTCATACAGACGGCGGTGTACATATTTCGAAGTTTATACAGATAGCGCTGTAGTTATTTCCATATTTATAGAGAAATCTGTGTAGATATTTCCATATATATGCAGATAGCTGTGTAGATATTTCCATGTTCATGCAGATAGCGGTGTAGATATTTCCATGTTCATCCAGATGCCGGTGTAGATATATACATGTTCATACAGATGGTGGTGAAGATATTTCCATGTTCATACAGATGGCGGTGTAGATATTTCCATGTTCATACAAATGGCGATGTAGATATTTCCATGTTCATAGAGATGGCGGTGAAGATATTTCCATGTTCATACAAATAGCGGTGTAGATATTTCCATGTTCATAGAGATGGCGGTGTAGATATTTCCATGTTTATACAGATAGCAGTGTAGTTATTTCCATGTTTATAGAGATAGCAGCGTAGATATTTCCATTGATATACAGATAGATGTGTAGATATTTGCATGTTCATACAGATAGCGGTGTAGATATTTCCATGTTCATGCAGGTAGCGGTGTAGATATTTCCAAGTTTATAGAGATGGCGGTGTAGATATTTTCATGTTTACACAGATGGCGGTGTAGATATTTCCATGTTTATACAGATAGCGGTGCGGATATTTCCATGTTTATAGAGATAGTGGTGCAGATATTTCCATGTTCATACAGATAGCGGTGTAGATATTTCCATGTTCATACAGTTAGCGGTGTAGATATTTCCATGTTCATACAGATAGCAGTGTAGATATTTCCATCTTCATAGAGATAGCGGTGTAGATATTTCCATGTTCATACAGATGGCCGTTTAGATATTTCCATGTTCATACAGATGGTGGTGTAGATATTTACATGTTGATACAGATGGCGGTGTAGATATTTCCATGTTCGTACGGATGGCGGTGTAGATATTTCCATGTTCATACAGGTAGCAGTGTAGATATTTCCATGTTTTTACAGATAGCAGTGTAGTTATTTCCATGTTTATAGAGATAGCAGTGTAGATATTTCCGTTGATATACAAATAGCTTTGTAGATACTTGCATGTTCATACAGATAGCAGTGTAGATATTTCCAAGTTCATACAGATAGCGTTGTAGATATATCCAAGTTCATACAGATGGCAGTGAAGATATTTCCATGTTCATAGAGATGGCGGTGTAGATAATTCCATGTTCATACAAATGGCGGTGTAGATATTTCCATGTTCATAGAAATGGCGGTGTATATATTTCCATGCTCATACAAATGTCGGTGAAGATATTTCCATGTTCAAAGAGATGGCGGTGTAGATATTTCCATGTTCATAGAGATGGCGTTGTAGATATTTCCATGTTTATACAGATAGCGGTGTAGATATTTCCATGTTTATTGAGATAGCAGTGTAGATATTTCAATAGATATACAGATAGCTGTGTAGATGTATCCATGTTCATACAGATTGCGGTGTAGATAGTTCCATGTTCATATAGATAGCGGTGTAGATATTTCCATGTTCATACAGATAGCGGTGTAGATATTTCCATATTCATACAGATAGTGGTGTAGATATTTCCAATTTTATAAAGATAGCAGTGTAGGTATTTAAATGTTCATACAGATAGCGTTGTAGACATTTCCATGTTTACACAGATAGCGTTGTAGATATTTACATGTTTATAGAGATTGCGGTGTAGTTATTTCCATGTTTATACAGATAGTGGTGAAGGTATTTCCATGTTTACACAAATAGCGGTGAGAATATTTCCAAGTTTATACAGATAGCGGTGTAGATACTTCCATGTTTATACAGATTACGGTGTCAATGTTTCCATGTTTATACAGATCGCGGTGTAGATATTTCCATCTTAATACAGATGTCGGTGTAGATATTTCCATGTTCATACAGATGGCAGTGAAGATATTTCCATGTTCATACAGATGGTGATGTAGATATTTTCATGTTTATAGAGATTGCGTTGTAGTTATTTCCATGTTTATAGAGATACCGGTGTAGATATTTCCATGTATATACATATAGTTGTGTAGATATTTCCATGTTCCTACAGATAGCGGTGTAGATATTTCCAAGTTCATACAGATAGCGGTGTAGATATTTCCATGTTCATACAGATAGCGGTGTAGATGTTTCCATGTTCATACAGATAGCGTTGTAGATAATTCCACCTTCACAGAGATGGCGGTGTAGATATTTCTATGTTCATACAGAGGGCGTTGTAGTTATTTCCATGTATATAGAGATGGTGGTGTAGATATTTCCATGTTTATTCAAATGGCTGTGTAGATATTTCCATGTTTATTCAGATGGCGGTGTAGATATTTCCATGTTCATACAAATGGCGGTGTAGATATTTCCATGTTCATAGAAATGGCGGTGTATATATTTCCATGCTCATACAAATGTCGGTGAAGATATTTCCATGTTCAAAGAGATGGCGGTGTAGATATTTCCATGTTCATAGAGATGGCGTTGTAGATATTTCCATGTTTATACAGATAGCGGTGTAGATATTTCCATGTTTATTGAGATAGCAGTGTAGATATTTCAATAGATATACAGATAGCTGTGTAGATGTATCCATGTTCATACAGATTGCGGTGTAGATAGTTCCATGTTCATATAGATAGCGGTGTAGATATTTCCATGTTCATACAGATAGCGGTGTAGATATTTCCATATTCATACAGATAGTGGTGTAGATATTTCCAATTTTATAAAGATAGCAGTGTAGGTATTTAAATGTTCATACAGATAGCGTTGTAGACATTTCCATGTTTACACAGATAGCGTTGTAGATATTTACATGTTTATAGAGATTGCGGTGTAGTTATTTCCATGTTTATACAGATAGTGGTGAAGGTATTTCCATGTTTACACAAATAGCGGTGAGAATATTTCCAAGTTTATACAGATAGCGGTGTAGATACTTCCATGTTTATACAGATTACGGTGTCAATGTTTCCATGTTTATACAGATCGCGGTGTAGATATTTCCATCTTAATACAGATGTCGGTGTAGATATTTCCATGTTCATACAGATGGCAGTGAAGATATTTCCATGTTCATACAGATGGTGATGTAGATATTTTCATGTTTATAGAGATTGCGTTGTAGTTATTTCCATGTTTATAGAGATACCGGTGTAGATATTTCCATGTATATACATATAGTTGTGTAGATATTTCCATGTTCCTACAGATAGCGGTGTAGATATTTCCAAGTTCATACAGATAGCGGTGTAGATATTTCCATGTTCATACAGATAGCGGTGTAGATATTTCCATGTTCATACAGATAGCGTTGTAGATAATTCCACCTTCACAGAGATGGCGGTGTAGATATTTCTATGTTCATACAGAGGGCGTTGTAGTTATTTCCATGTATATAGAGATGGTGGTGTAGATATTTCCATGTTTATTCAAATGGCTGTGTAGATATTTCCATGTTTATTCAGATGGCGGTGTAGATATTTCCATGTTTATAGGGATGGCGGTGTAGATATTTCCATTTTTGTACAGATAGCGGTGTGGATATTTTCATGTTGATACACTTAGCGGTGTAGATATTTCCAAGTTTATAGAGATAGCGGTGAAGATATTTCCATGTTTATAATGACAGCGTTGTAGATATTTCCAGGTTTATACAGATAGCGGTATAGATATTTCCATGTTTATATAGATGGCGGTGTAGATATTTCCATGTTTATAGAGATCGCAGTCTAGATATTTCCATGTTTATAGAGATAGTGGTGTAGTTTTTTCCAAGTTTATAGAGAGAGCGGTGTAGATATTTCCGTGTTTATACAGATAGCGGTGTAGATATTTCCATGTTTATACAGATAACAGTGTAGACATTTACATGTTTATAGAGATGGCGGTCTAGATATTTTCTTTTTTATACAGATAGCGGTGTAGATATTTCCATGTTTATAGAGAAAGCGGTGAAGATATTTCCATGTTTATAGAGATAGTGGTGTAGATATTTCCAATTTTATACTGATAGCAGTGTAGTAATTTCCATGTTCATATAGATAGCGGTTTAGATACTTCCAAGTTTATAGAGACGGCGGTGTAGATATTTCCATGTTCATTCAGATGGCGGTGTAGATATTTACATGTTTATAGAGAGGGAGGTGTAGATATTTCCATGTTTATAAAGGTGGCAGTGTAGATATTTCCATGTTTATACAGACGGTGGTGTAGATATTACCATGTTCATCCAGATGGCGGTGTAGATATATCCATGTTCATACAGATGGCGGTGAAGGCATTTCCATGTTCATACAGATGGCAGTGTAGATATATCCAAGTTCATACAAATGGTGGTGTGGATATTTCCATGTTCATAGAGATAGCGGTGTAGATATTTCCATGTTTATCCAGATGGCGGTGTAGATTTTTAAATGTTTATTGAGTTGGCTGTGTAGATATTTCCATGTTCATACAGATGGTGATGTACATATTTCCATGTTTATAGAGATAGCGTTGTAGTTATTTCCATGTTTATAGAGATAGCGGTGTAGATATTTCCATCTACATACAGATAGCTCTGTAGATATTTCCATGTTCCTACAGACAGCGGTATAGATATTTCCATGTTCATACAGATAGCGGTGTAGATATTTCCATGTTCATACAGATAGCGGTGAAGATATTTCCATGTTCATACAGTTAGCGGTGTAGATATTTCCATGTTCATACAGATGGTGGTGTAGATATTCACATGTTCATACATGTGGCGGTGTAGATATTTCCATGTTCGTACGGATGGCAGTGTAGATATTTCCATGTTCATGCAGGTGGCAGTGTAGATATTTCCATGTTTATACAGATAGCAGTGTAGTTATTTCCATGTTTATAGAGATAGCAGTGTAGATATTTCCATTGATATACAGATAGCTGTGTAGATATTTGCATGTTCATACAGATAGCGGTGTAAATATTTCCATGTTCATACAGATAGCGGTGTAGATATTTCCATGTTCATACAGATAGCGGTGTAGATATTTCCATGTTCATACAGATAACGGTGTAGATATTTCCATGTTCATATAGATAGCGGTGTAAATATTTCCAAGTTTATATAGATAGCGGTGTAGATATTTCCATGTTTATAGACATAGCAGTGTACATATTTCCAGTGATATACAGATAGCGGTGTAGATATTTCAATGTTCATACAGATAGCGGTGTAGATATTTCCATGTTTATACAGATAGCGTTGTAGATATTTCCATGTTCATACAGATAGCGGTGTAGATATTTCCATGTTTATACGGATGGCAGTGTAGTTATTTCCATGTTTATAGAGATGGCGGTGTAGATATTTCCATGTTTATAGAGAGAGTGGTGTAGTTATTTCCAAGTTTATAGAGAGATCGGTGTAGATATTTCCATGTTTATAGTGATAGCGGTGTAGATATTTACATGTTTATAGAGATGGCGGTCTAGATATTTTCTTGTTTATACAGATAGCGGTTTAGATATTTCCATGTTTATGGAGATAGCGGTGTAGATATTTCCAATTTTATAAAGATAGCAGTGTAGATATTTCCATGTCCATTCAGATAGCGGTGTAGACTTTTCCATGTTTACACAGATAGTGTTGTAGATATTTACATGTTTATAGAGATAGCGGTGTAGTTATTTCCATTGTTTATACACATAGTGGTATAGATATTTCCATGTTTACACAGATAGCAGTGTGGATATTTCGAAGTTTATACAGATAGAGGTGTAGATATTTCCATGTTTACGCAGATAGCGGTGTGGATATTTCCAAGTTTATACAGATAGTGGTGTAGATATTTCCATGTTTATACAGATTGCGGTGTAGGTATTTCCATGTTTATACAGATGGCGGTGTAGATATTTCCATGTTCATACAGATGGCGGTGCAGATATTTCCATGTTCATACAGATGGTGATGTAGATATTTCCATGTTTATAGAGGTAGCATTATAGTTATTTCCATGTTCATAGAGATAGCGCTGTAGATATTTCCATGTATTTACAGATAGCTGTGTGGATATTTCCATGTTCCTACAGATAACGGGGTAGATATTTGCATGTTCATACAGATAGCGGTGTAGATATTTCCATGTTCATACAGATAGCGGTGTAGATAATTCCACCTTCATAGTGTTAGTGGTGTAGATATTTCTATGTTCATACAGAGGGTGGTGTAGATATTTCCATGTTTATAGAGATGGCGGTGTAGATATTTCCATGTTTATACAAATGGCTTTGTAGATATTTCCATGTTTATAGAGATGGCGGTGTAGATATTTCCATGTTTATACACATGGCGGTGTAGGTATTTACATGTTTATAGAGATGGCGGCGTAGATGTTTCCATGTTTACACAGGTAGCGGTGTAGATATTTCCATGTTTATACAGATAGTGGTGTAGACTTTTCCATATTTACACAGATAGCGTAGATATTTACATGTTTATAGAGATAGCGGTGTAGCTATTTCCATGTTTACACAGGTAGCGGTGAAGATATTTCCATGTTTACACACATAGCGGTGTGGATATTTCCATGATTATACAGAGAGCGGTGCAGATATTTCCATGTTTATGCAGATATCGGTGCAGATATTTCCATATTTATTAAGATAGCGCTGTAGATATTTCCATGTTTATACAGGTAGCGGTGTAGATAATTCCAAGCTTATACAGATAGCGGTGTAGATATTTCCATGTTTATACAGATAGCGGTGTAGATATTTCCATCTTAAAACAGATGGCGGTGAAGATATTTCCATGTTCCTGCAGATGGCGGTGTAGATATTTCCATGATCATACAGATAGCGGTGTAGATATTTACATGTTCATACAGATGGCGGTGTAGATATTTCCATGTTCGTACGGATGGCAGTGTAGATATTTCCATGTTCATACAGGTTGCAGTGTAGATATTTCCATGTATTTACAGATAGCAGTGAAGTTATTTCCATGTTTATAGAGATAGCAGTGTAGATATTTCCGTTGATATACAGATAGCTTTGTAGATACTTGCATGTTCATACAGATAGTGGTGTAGATATTTCCATGTTCATACAGATAGCGGTGTAGATATTTCCATGTTCATACAGATAGCGGTGTATATATTTCCATGTTCATACAGATAGCGGTGTAGATATTTCCATGTTCATACTGTTAGCGGTGTAGATATTTCCATGTTCATACAGATGGCGGTGTAGATATTTCCATGTTCATACAGATGGCGGTGTAGATATTTCCATGTTCGTACAGATGGCGGTGTAGATATTTCCATGTTCATAGAGATGGTGGCGTAGATATTTCCATGTTTATGCAGATAGTGGTATAGATATTTCCATGTTTATACAGATGGTGGTGTAGATATTTCCATGTTTATAGAGATGGCGGTCTAGATATTTCCATGTTTATAGAGATAGTGGTGTAGTTATTTCCAAGTTTATAGAGATGGCGTTGTAGATAATTCCATGTTTATACAGATAGCGGTGAAGATATTTCCATGTTTATACAGATAGCGGTGTAGATATTTCCATGTTTATACAGATGGCGGTGTAGATATTTCCATGTTTATAGACATAGTGGTGTAGATAATTCCAATTTTATACAGATAGCAGTGGAGATATTTCCAAGTTCATAAAGATAGCGGTGTAGATATTTCCACGTTTATAGAGATGGCGGTGTAGTTATTTCCATGTTCATACAGATGGCGGTGTAGATATTTCCATGTTTATAGAGATGGCAGTGTAGATATTTTCATGTTTACACAGATGGCGGTGTAGATATTTCCATGTATACACAGATAGCGGTGTAGACATTTCCATGTTTACATAGATAGCGGTGTGGATATTTCCATGTTTATGCAGATAGCCGTGTAGATATTTCAATGTTTGTACAGATAGCGGTGCGGATATTTCCATGTTTGTACAGATAGTTGGCCAGATATTTCCATGTTTATACAGATAGCGGTGTAGATATTTCCATCTTAATACAGATGGCGGTGAAGTTATGTCCATGTTCATACAGATGGCGGTGTAGATATTTCGAAGTTTATAGAGATAGCGCTGTAGTTATTTCCATATTTATAGAGAAATCTGTGTAGATATTTCCGTGTATATGCAGATAGCTGTGTAGATATTTCCATGTTCATGCAGATAGCAGTGTAGATATTTCCATGTTCATCCAGATGCCGGTGTAGTTATATCCATGTTCATACAGATGGCGGTGAAGATATTTCCATGTTCATACAGATGGCGTTGTAGATAACTCCGTGTTCATACTAATGGCGGTGTAGATATTTCCATGTTCATAGAGATGGCGGTGGAGATATTTCCATGCTCATACAAATGGCGGTGTAGATATTTCCATGTTCATAGAGATGGCGGTGTAGATATTTCCATGTTAACACAGATAGCAGTGTAGTTATTTCCATGGTTATGGAGATAGTAGTGTAGATATTTCCATTGATATACAGATAGCTGTGTAGATATTTGCATGTTCATTCAGATAGCTTTGTTGATATTTCCATGTTCATAAAGATAGCGGTGTAGATATTTCCATGTTCATACAGATAGCGGTGTAGATATTTATATGTTCTTACAGATAGCGGTGTAGATATTTCCATGTTCTTACAGATAGCGGTGTAGATATTTCCATGTTCATACAGTTAGCGGTGTAGATATTTCCATGTTCCTACAGATGGCGGTGTAGATATTTACATGTTCATACAGGTGGCGGTGTAGATATTTCCATGTTCATACGGATGGCAGTGTAGATATTTCCATGTTCATACAGGTGGCGGTGTAGATATTTCCATGTTTATACAGATAGCAGTTTAGTTATTTCCATGTTTATAGAGATAGCAGTGTAGATATTTCAATAGATATACAGATAGCTGTGTAGATGTATCCATGTTCATACAGATTGCGGTGTAGGTAGTTCCATGTTCATATAGATAGCGGTGTAGATATTTCCATGTTCATACAGATAGCGGTGTAGATATTTCCATATTCATACAGATAGTGGTGTAGATATTTCCAATTTTATAAAGATAGCAGTGTAGGTATTTAAATGTTCATACAGATAGCGTTGTAGACATTTCCATGTTTACACAGATAGCGTTGTAGATATTTACATGTTTATAGAGATTGCGGTGTAGTTATTTCCATGTTTATACAGATAGTGGTGAAGGTATTTCCATGTTTACACAAATAGCGGTGAGAATATTTCCAATTTTTTACAGATAGCGGTGTAGATACTTCCATGTTTATACAGATTACGGTGTCAATGTTTCCATGTTTATACAGATCGCGGTGTAGATATTTCCATCTTAATACAGATGTCGGTGTAGATATTTCCATGTTCATACA